>NW_006198801.1:41465-66708 GCF_000334495.1 Tupaia belangeri chinensis
CCCATTATGAATGTTTTCTGAGCAAGTAATTCTGTTTTTTTCTCTTTTTTTTGGGGGGGGGAGAGGTTTTAACTATAGGGTGCGTGTGCTTGCCAGGAAGACAGAGAGAGACAGAAAGTGAGAAATCACCCCCTGGGGGGATGGCCACACCACAATCCCTTCTCCTCCAATCTCCTCTTGGGATCTTGCTTACACATGCACAAGTACCCAGCGTGAGTTTAAACCACTGGGTCCAGGACTCGAACCGTGGTTGACTATATGGGAGTCCAGCAATATAGCCATTACGTTAACTGCTGGTTCCAGCAAGTAATTCTAACCTTGGTCTTGTAGTCTTGTGTGAAGTTGCTGCCATTGTTTTTCACTATTATTTATTTGAATTCTTAAATAAAGATGTTTGTCAAAAAAAAAAAAAAAAAAAAAGGGTGGGGAGGACTCCCACGAGGCCCAAGGGAACTAGGCTGCTGATTTGGCAGCTCAGGAAGCACCCTTAAAACCAGTGGGGTCCTTCCAAGTCCTTATTACTATGCCCAAACCAAGCTTCCCAGCTTCACCCACTTATACAACAGCAGAGGAAGAATTTGCAAAGGAACAGCAAGCAGTTAAGAGAATCATCGAGATGGCTGAAGATGCCTGATGGCAGGCTGGTGGTCCCAGGGAACCTGGGTCAAGCAATAATAGACCAGCTACATCAGACAACTCATTTAAGAAAGTCAAAATTCACGGAGTTTCTCAGAAGTAGGTATTACATTAAAAAATTAAACAACTTAGTTGATAACATTACTTCTAGGTGTACTGTTTGTGTTCAAGTAAACACTAAACAAACAGATAAAATAAAATAAACAAAACAGATAAAATAACCATGGGAATTAGAAAGAGAGGGGAAGCTCCTGGGGAACATTGGGAGGTAGACTTTACTGAGATAAAACACCCTTCAAGTGGGTATAAATACTTATTAGTCTTTATTGATATTTTCTCAGGATGGGTCAGAAATGGCCACAATTGTCTCTAAGAGGTTACTTCAGGACTTGATCCCTAGGTTAGGGTTACCTATGACAATTGGGTTGGATAAAGGGTCTGCTTTTGTCGTAAAGGTCTTGCAAGATTTGGCCAAAACCTTAAACATTAATTGGAAATTACATTGTGCCTACTGGCCCCAGAGTTCAGGACAGGTGGAGTGAATAAATCAGACCCTAAAGGAGACCTTGACTAAACTAACTCTAGAAGCTGGCAATGGTTGGGTACTGCTTCTCCCTTTGGCTCTTTTACGAGTAAGGTGCACTCTTTTAAGGAAGGATTTACCCTATATAAAATTATGTTTGGAAGACTTCCTCTACTTCTCCCTCGATTGTGTGAGGAAATGAAAGCTGAGATCCATAATTATACCTTACTCGGACTGTTATAGGTTCTTGACTCCAACCAGAAGGCCATTCACAGCCATGTCCAAGATGCTCTACCCATCCCCTCATTGAACTCGGTCCATCAGTTTCAGTGGGGACACTCAGTGTGGGTCAAGAAATTTACTACATAAGGACTGGTCCTTACCTGGAAAGGACCCTACACCATCATCCTCATCACCTGGGCAGTCGTCAAAATCAATGGCATCCCAGCTTGGCTGCATCACTCCTGAGTAAAGGCGGACAACTCAACATGGAAAGCCCAGAAATTCCAGGATCCCCTCAAGCTAAGACTGTGCCCTATTTCTTGACTGCCCTTCTCCTCTTGATCAGAGCTGAAGGTACAGAATAGACATGGGAAATGTGGAATGGGGATGGAAAACTGTTAAACAGTACTTATTCAGCTGGAAAAGTTACATCACTCTACAGTTACCTATGTAATCCTTGTATGATTAAATCCAGCTTCCAGTATGGGGAAGCTGGGTCTACATTTGAGAGGGCCTGCCTGTCAAGGGAAGCACAGAAGGGATGGGCCTCTGGGGAATTTTATCTCTACCCAAACCAAAGGAGAGGTAGATGTTTTTTGAATTCTGATTACTACTGCCCCTATTGAGGCTGTGAGTCTTTGGTTTTGGGAGCCCTAGGGTCTGGTGCACCATGGCAACCCGACCACACCAATCCAGATATACAAATATAGAGGCTTCTGGCACCATCAAATTGTGGTCTGAGGGCATGTGATCCTTTAAATATTTTTACTAGAGACCCAGCTTATCCAAAATGGTTCACAGGATGTACCTAGGGAATACACTTTTATATCTGTGGAAAGGACCCTGGAGCATTTTTTACCATCCAAAAGCAAGTCTTATCACAGGAAAGGTCCCAAATGGAATCTCCTGGAAATATAATGAACCAAAATGTCCTACCTCCTATTCCCCCAGCTCATCGGCTTAACACTCCAAGTACCAAACTTTCCTTAACCACTCCAGCTCCCGCTGGTGCCTCTCACTTGGCTATTCTTACTGTAGTTCATCACCTCCTCAATTTCTCTTAACCTACACTGGCAGGAGATTGTTGGCTCTGTTTGTACACCCGTCCTCCCACTATGTGGGGGTTGGACAAGAATTGCCTTTAAACAGCACCACAAAGCAATATGCTAACAGTTTTTCTTATCTGACTCTGAGCAAGATTCAAGGTACTGGAACCTGCTTGGTAAATACAACCTTTAAGCACTCTACTTATTTACAGTTCTGTAACTCTACCTATTTTGTTAATGACACTGGAAACCGTTATCTGGCCCCTAATCTTACTTGGTGGGCTTGTACAAATGGATTAGCTCAATGTATCTCAACCTCACAAGTGAAGTTTTTTGTGCTTGTTCAAATATTTCCCTGCCTGTCAATATATTCTGGGGAGGCAGGTCAACATATGCTGTCCCTGCCACTAAACTGGGCATATCAAAAGTGAATTCCCATCTTCATACCTTTGGCTGTGGGATTGGGCATTGCTAGATCTGCTGCCATAGGGACTACTGCTCTAATTCAGGAAAACCAACACCTCCAGGAATGATCTCAATTAATTGATACTGACCTAGGTCTCCTAGAAGAATCTGTGTCCCACCTACAAGAGCAGGTAAAGTCCCTAGCAGAGGTTGTCTTACAAAATAGGAGAGGGCTTGACCTCTTATTCCTAAGACAAGGAGGCCTCTGTGTGGCCCCGGGAGACAATTGCTATGTGTATGCAAATGAAACTGGAATTATTCAAGATAGTCTATCCCAAGTTTGAAAACATCTTGGACAACAGGAACAACAGAGAGGACAATACAAGAATTAGTTCCAAAAGATGTTTGACTGGTCTCCTTGGCTAACAACTCTGTCAGAAATAGCTGGGTCAGTTATTATGGTTATTGTTCGGTTAATAATTGGACCATGTCTTCTTAAACTTCTAATTCAGTTTATTCAACAAGGATACAGTCAGTAAAACTCCTAGTCTTAAGAGAAAAATACCAGCCCCTTACTGTAATGAGTCAAAGATTTGACTCAGCACCATTAAACTAGTGGGGAATCAAGCAGGCGTGACTCCATCTTAGAGGAACACCTCCATTATGAGCTCTTATATCCCTCCCTATGATAGGAAAGTTTCTTTCTCTTTACTAAGGCAGATAGAAATCAGTCATTTGAGGGCCAGCAGGTGGTGTGGTAGTTAAGGGTGCTGGATTCCCACATGGCCAACCACGGTTCAAATCCTGGACCGGGTGGCTTGCTTTCTCGCTTTCTCACTCTCTGTCCTTCTCTGGCCAAATTAAAATAAATAAACAAAACAAACAAATAAACAAACAAATCAGTCATTTGAGTCAAAAGCCCACTAGATTCTCAAAATAAGTGAAAATGAGAACACAACACAGATAAACTTATGGGATATAGCAAACACCATGCTAAGAAGGACGTTTATAGCAATAAACGCTTTTATTTAAGAAGTAGAAAGGTTTCAGATAACCTAACAATGCACCTCAAGGAGCTAGCAAATGAAGCACATACCAAACTTAGAACCAAAGGAAGAATTAAGGATGACAGCAGAAGTAAATGAACAAATACGAAAGACAGTATTTTTTTTTTTCCTTTTAAAATTTTGCCATCTGGTGTGTGCATGTGATAATAGGTGGGAGAAAATCAAAGCATCCCCCATGAGGCATGGTCATGCCCCAGCAGTCTTCTCTCCATTTTTCTTTCTGGGCATGTTTTACAAGCTGCAGGGTCAGCTATGTGGGATTCAGCTTCCTTAACCACTAGGCCAGGGGCTGATCCAAAAAGATCTATTGAAACAAAAAATTGATTTTTTTTTACCTTAGGAAAGAACAGAAACGGAAAGATTGGAAGATATCGGTAGGGAGGGCAACTGTAGATACTAGAGATAGTACAGGGTGTTGGATAATAGGGGGGTGGGTAATAGAGAAGGAGAGGAACAGGGAAAAACCAGTAAATTGATACAAAAAATGAAAAAATAGATTAAGAAATAGGTAAGTTTTGTGTAATAGAGTTTAGCTTCTTTTACCGCGCAAATGAAAAAATTTTATGTTAATCTGTTTGTAGCTGTATTTATCTCAACATTTTGTAGACTTCAAATGTACCCAATAAAAGATTTTTAAAAAGAAAAAGAAAAGCCCACTAGATGCCTTAAGATACAATCATCAGTCATCAGACCTTGCCTAGAGTCATGGAGACCATTAAGATTTCATTGTGTTCAGGTAGAGGCAGAACATACCCTTAGGGATGATTAACTGCTTGTTTTTCTTCTGTAATGTGCTTTTACTTTTACATTATAAAATACTACCCTTCCAAGCCTACCACATCTTGTCTTTGTGAAAACCCTTCCTCCTACCCTTCCAAGCCTACCACACCTTGTCCTTGTGATCATCACGTAATGGGTGGGTGGAGGTAGGGGGGTTGTGATCTTTGCCTTTATAAGCATTCTTCTCCCCACACTCGGGGCTGCAGGTTTTTGAGACATGAGTCCCCCATATGCTGCTGGCTTAATCAATGAACTCCAATAAATTTGACTGTCTGAATGTCCTATTGTTTCTCACTGATTAGACTATAACAAAATCATGCTGTATAAAGGAAGAATTTTTCTAGCTGACTCTAAAAGGGACACAACTGTGACAGCAATTTTGTCCATAATTCAGGTGCAGACTTACCATCCAATGTACTAAAAGAGACCTGGACTCTGTGTAAGATAATAAACCAAATAATGCTTTGCACAGCTTTTTATTTTTTTTTTTTCAGAAAAAGTTATCTGAAATATTTTTTAAAAGAAACTGAGCTGGCCCCATAACCTAACAGAGTTGCATTTCCACTTGACTGAACATATCTCAAATCCTTGCCTTCTGGGTGCTTGAAAAATACACTGGGCACGTGCCCCACATCCCAACAGGCTGGAGAAATAGAGAAGGGATTGCAGCATGACCACGCTCCACTGGGGATTAGGCGTGCTTTCTCCCTTTTTCTGTCTCTCTGGAAAGCACATGTACCCTCTAGCAATTAAAAAAATCATCAGTAGCAGGAAGAGAACAAATATAATGCAACCGAAGAAACTTAGTTGTAGGGAGCAGCCAGAGCTGAGCAATACAAACGTGACCTTTAAACACAAGCAAAAATGTGGTTTTTGTGCTGACACTAGTTACAGACTCTGATTTCTTAGGTAGGAGGGAGATATATCCTTCCAGCCTGTTTTTTAGTGAGTTACCAGACCAGCTCTGGGTCCTTCCAGAGTGTTCTCTTCACATTGCAAGGTTAGTGAAAGCTTTAAACAATAACACACTTCTGTCTCTGTGTCGCCATTAAAAGACATTTTTGGTTAAAGGAAACTCTGTGCCAGTCAGAGAAGGCCCTAGAAGAGAAAGCTCTAATATGACTGCAAGGCACCAGAGATTTCACATTTTCAGCTGGTTAACATCTGAAAACTACTGGCTTTGCATTCCACCTCCCTTTCTCCTCTTTTTGCCCTATAAAACAACAAACTAGGGGATGGCTTGGAGTCACAGTTGCTTCCATGAGAGGAGTCTGGACCACCTGATCCTCACTTTTCTCTACTTGTGTGTCTTTGTGTGTTTATTTCCATGTTTATTTCTAATACACAGCCGCTCCCTTTCAGGAAACAAGTTCAGCTGTGTGGGTCATGGCAGGTGGCAACTAACATGGGGCCTGAGTACAGAACTACAAAGAATCAGGTAAGTGGACACTCCTAAGTCTGCCCAGAAATAAGCATGATGTAAGTAAATAATAGAGTAAAATAAGGAACAAAGTAAGAAACTAATAGAGTAAGAAGAGTGGATTGAATTAGAGTTGGGTGTAAAACACGGGGGCACAACTGTCTAAAGAGAAAGATGTGTATGCACAAATGTTGTTTTGTACATTAAAAGCTGGAGGTTGTAAAGTTAGTATTAAGAAGTTACATAATTTCCTGGATTTCGTGCAAGAAACATGCCCCTGGTTCCTGGAGCAGGGAACAGTTAATGAGGAGACCTGGACTGGGTTGGAAAATGAGTCAGGGAGCGATACATGACAGAGGGGTGAAACAGGACCCCCATTTTTGCCTTCTCCTTGTGGAATTTAATTAAGGAATGCTTGAGACAAAACCCTCTGGAAGAACCCAGAGCTGGCCTGGTAACTCACTAAAAAAGTCTGGAGGGATATATCTCCCTCCAACCTAAGAAATCAGAGTCTGTAACTAAAGACGAGGACAGAAAGGTAGGATCTGATAATGAAAGCAACAGTCTCTTGGAGCTAGGCAGACTTGAAATAGCAGATTCTAAAGCAGTTGGGAGAGAGGACAAAGCTATCGCTTTTTGCCTTGCACTTCCTGTTGCTTCCCAGTTAAAAACCTGCTTGCATAACAAACAGTGCTAGGAGAGGAAGGACCTTCCCCCCTTTTACTCCACTCCAGAAAGCTTGACATTGCATAACAGATAGAGGGAGAGGACATTTTGGGATTTAAATTGTGTCATAATAGAGGCTCCTAACTCTTAACAACCTGGGACAAACACAGTGTCAACATGAGCTGGTACCCTTTAAAACTCTAAAAGAATTAAAAAACAGCTTGCATGCAATATGGTCCCACAGCACCATATACTATTTAGCACCATTAGAGATGGCTACTCAATCAGCACTTTCACATAATGACTAGCAAATGTTAGGGAAGGCATGCTTGTCAGGAGGAAATTATCCTGTGTGGAAGTCAGATTGGTCTGAGGAAGCCCAAGAACAGGCAAACAGAAATCAGCAACATGGTGTATTTATTACATTTGAAATGCTGACTGGAACAGGGGATTATGCCAATATAGGTGCACAAATTGGATATATATTGCAGGCACATCAGCAGATTAGCATTATATGCTGGAAGTTTCCTGGTCAAGCTCAAGGGACAGGCAGCTTGACCAATGTGCAGCAGGGACATACTGAGCCATTTCAACATTTTATTTCCCATTTGACACAAGCCATATTGTGGCTAGTCTCTGACCAGGACATGGGACAGGTATTGTTGAAACAACTGGCCTTTTAAAATGCTAATGCTGGGACCAGTAGATGGCATAATGGTTACCTCAGTGGACTCCCACATGGTCAACCATAGTTTGAGTCTCAGGGTTGGAGGCTTAAAATCACACTGGGCACATGTTTGTGCATGTCCAGAATCCCTAAAAGAGAAGGAACTGTGGTTTGGCCATCTTCCCTAGGGGGTGATTTCTCTTTTTCTCTCTGTAAGCAATGTGCCCTATAGGAAAAATCTCTTTAAAAAAATGCTAATGCCTCTTGCTAAGCAGCTATTACCCCCATACAAAAAAAGGGGACAGTGGCTGATTATATTAGACTTTGTCAGGACATTGGGAAACTGCAAATTCAAGGTACAGCCTTACAGTCTGCCTTCCAAAGCCCTATGCCATGATCACTGGGAGCCTAAATTTTACAAAATTGGGTAACAAAATAAAAATAATTTGCACTAACTAATCTTACAAACTGTGCAACTGGTCTTAATTTGGGCTAAGATCTTTAGTGGTGCACCATCCCTCATATGTGCAAGTGTCAGTATCAATTTCTGGCCCATGGTGTGATGATGCAGGACTTCAAGTACTACAAGAAATTTACAGTTATCTAGGCCCAAAATATTTTTGGAAGCCATCATTTTTGTATGACATGATCACTTTAATTGCCTCCCTAGCAACATTGGCGGTTACTTTAAGTCAACAAACTCACGCTGTCACATTTGTCAATGCTCTCACCAATAATACTTCCCCAACTAAATACTGATGAACAAATTGCTGCCCATTTGTGAGGCCTAGATACTACTGTAGATGGCTTAGGAGAACAGGTGATTATAATGCAGCTACGAAGTCATCTGAGATGTCATGCATTATTTCAACATCTGTGTAACACCTTTGCCATATAATGACACACATTGAAACTGGATTTCTATACAAAGCCATCTTCATGGGATATGGTCTTCTAACATTTCATTAGATATGAAAAATCTTCATAAACCATCACAGATTTGCAAAATAGTTTTCTGCCCTTGTTTGGTCCTTTTGATTTTCCCTCTAACATTTTAGATGAACTCAAAGGCACTAATCCTTTTAACTTGCTTTGCCACTCTTTATGGTATTTCTTGGGAATTGTGTCAATAATCTTGCATATGTTCATATTCCTACTAGTCTGCAGAATCATCTGACGACAACTCTGTACAACAGACATCCAGTTCTACAGACTCAAACTAGAAGAAGAAAAAGAGGGAGATAGAAAGTGGCCAGATCTGAGCAACACAATAGTGACCTTTAAACACAAGCAGAAACACAATTCTAATGCTGACACTTGCAAGGCTACTGAAAGTTTTAAACAAGAACACACTTCTGTCTCTGTGTTGACATTGCAAGGTATTGTCCGTTAAAGGAAACTGTGCCAGCCAGAGCAGGCCCAAGAAGATAAAAGAAAGCTCTAATACAACTGCAAGGACCCAGAGCTTTCACATCTTCAGCCAATTAACACCTGAAAACACTGGCTTTGTACTCTGCTTCTCTTTCCCCCCTTTCTGCCCTATAAAACAATAGACTAGGAGACAGCTTGGGGTCACAGCTGCCTCTGTGAGAGGAGTATGGACCACCTGATCCTCACTTTTGTCTACTTGTGTGTTTTTGAGTGTTTATTTCCATGTTTATTTCTAATACACAGTTGCTCCCCTCAGGAAACACATTCAGTTGTGTGGGCCATGGCACTTAGCAACATTTCCATTGGATTAATTTACACCAAATGAAGCAGTTTTAAATGATCAATGTTCAAAGAGTCCTTGTTTTCACTTATTATTGAAACAATATTTCACAAATCCTGAAACTTCAAGTTTTATAATAGCAAATACAATATATATTTATTAAAGTGAGCTCTACTGTGATGTTGAGCCATCTTTTTCTTCTTGGATAACCGGAACTTGGGCACTCACGCATACGCGCCCGGCGTGAGTCTTAAGCCACCGGACCTGGGAAATATAGTATATAGGAGCCAGCAGGTGGCATGGTGTTTGAGGTGCTGGACTCCCATGTGGCTAACCACAATCTGAGTCCTAGACCTGGCAGCTTGTTTGCACACTTTCTCTCTGGTGAGTGCATGTGCCATATAGAAAATTTTAAAATGATAATAAAGTTAAATAATTCTTTTAAAACGTAAAGAAAATATAGTAAATAAAGAAAATATAGAGGGAAGCAGGTGGCATGGTGGTTGGGATGCTGGACTCCCACATGGCTGACTGCAATTTGAGTTCCAGACCTAGCAGCTTGCTTTCTCTTTCCTTCCCTCTTCTCTGCCTCTTTCTGGTGAGCACACATGCCATATAGCAAATAAAATAATAAACAAAAATAATAAAAATGAAATTATTCTTTAAAAATACAATCTCACTTTAATTTATTAAGCCTCTAACTCCAGCTAGCAAGACCTTTTACTGAGAAAAATTATTTCCTTTCCCTTCTTCTTTATTTCCTTTCCTAAAGGAGAAAATCCTATTTCTGATTTTATATCTTCTTGAAAATATATATGCTGGTTTTCCCCCTAGAAAAATTCTTTGGAAGATAAGTTAATTTGATAAATTTGGGCAGGAAATAGGAGGATGCATCTACAACAGACTACCATTGCCAGAAAAGTAAGACTACTTGCAAAGATATCAGGACAGTGATGAAAGGTGCAGAAAGCTGGGGACCAGCAGTTAGAGTAATGGCTATGTCGCTGGACTCCCACGTAGTCGACCGCGGTTCGCGTCCCAGATCCGGTGGCTTAAGACTCACGCCGGGCGCGTGTGCGTGAGTGCCCAAGGTCCCGAGAGGAGAATGGAGGAGAAGGGATTGTGGCGTGACCATCCTTCCTGGGGAGTGATTTCTCGCTTTCTGTCTCTATGTCTCTCTCTGTCTGTCTGGCGAACGCACACGCCCTATAGCGAAAACCTCTCCAAAAAAGAAAAAGGTGCAGAGAGCTCACTTTAAAAAGACTCCCAGTGGCGGGGGGGGTAATGGTTACACTGCTAGACTCCCATGTAGTAGTCTGCAGTTCAAGTCCTGGACCCAGGGGACTGGCAGGTGGCATGGTGGATAAAGGTGCTGATTCTCACATGGCCGACTGCAGTTCGAGTCCCAGATCTGGCAGCTTGCTTTCTTGCTTTTCTATTCTCTCTCTGTCTCTGTATGGTCAGATTAAAAAATAATATTAACAACAAATGGAATTAAATAAATAATTCCTTAAAAACAAAAACAAAACAACCACCTCACACCAGGCACGTGTGTTGTACCCAAGATTCCAAGAGGAGAATGGAGGAGAAGGAATTGCAGCTTGGCCATTCCACTTGGGGGGTGATTTCTAGTTTCTTTCTCTCTTCTTTCCAGCAAGCACACACACCCTATAGCAAAAAAATCTTTCTAAAAAAAGATTCTCAGTGGCTAAATTCTGATAATTTACCATCAAAATCATAATACATTGTAATTAATTGAAATTTGTTAAGATTGAGCAAGGCCATAAATATATCTATTCAAAAGAAAAATGTTAAAATGCAAAACACAAATATACATACATAACAAAAATATGAGAATTTAGTAACTACAAAGTGTAAAAAGATGAGAATTTAGTAACTACAAAGTGTAAAAATCATACATATTTGTGTGTATATACATATATACACACATATGCACACATATAAATACATATATATGGATGGATTTTTACATATTTTATATATATATACACACACATATGTATGGATTTTTCCCATTAGATACATAAGGCATAAAATATGTCCTATGTGTGTATCTATATATACATGAACTATAGCAAATAAAATAATAGACAATAATAAAAATACATAAAGTAACAAATACAATTAAATAATTCTTTAAAAAAAGAAAATACCATTTTATTTTAAGCTTATTCTTAAGTGTCCAAGAATATAAATACATTATTTTTATTTATTATATTGTTATTATTTTATTTGCTACAGGGCATGTATATACACACACACACACACACACACACATATGTATAATGTGAATGGATGGATACATAAATGATAGCTTGATTGGTCTTTCTTAGGTCTTTACTCAAAAGTCAACTTCAAAAGAGGCCTATCCCAGCTCCACATCGCTTCCTGCAGTTTTTTTTTTTTTAAAGAATTTACTCTTATATATTTTACTATATATTTTTCTTATTGTCTGTATTCCTCATTTTAAATGAACTCTATAAAAGTAGAGACTTTGGTCTGTTCACTATTGTATCTCACTGCCTAATTAGAGCAAAGCCTGGCACATGGTAGGCACTTAAAAATTTAAATGAAATATGAATCTTCTTCAGATGCACACATACACACATAAACACTAATCTCTATCTGACAATAGGATAAATTAGCATTAATTTCACTAATGCTAAAAGATCAGGTCAATATATTCCTAGATAGAAACAAAATTTCGTACCTCATTGTGAAACACTTCAGATTGCAAAATAAAACACCTCTGCTAAATACATAGGTATAAAAGATTTTATCAATATTACAAGTGAAGTTTACCTGTAAAAACAGAATCAACCAATAGATTGGGTTTATGTCACCTTGGTGGAAAAAATCAAGGGCCACATTTACAATAAAAATTAGTGAGTAACTTAGACCCTTTATTGGTCTGAGTCTTTATGATTCTTCTAGAAGGTCTTATAAATATTCTGTAGTCTTAAGAAACTATAAAATGTGGGACCAGCAGTTGGTGTAATGGCTATGTTGCTGGACTCCCATGTATTCGACCACAGTTCAAGTCCCGGACCTGGTGGCTTAAACTCACGCTGGGCACGTTTGCATGCGTGCCCAAGATCTGGAGAGGAGAATGGAGGAGAAGGGATTATGGCATGGCCATCTTTCTGGTGAGCACATGCACCCTATAGCAAAAACCTCTCAAAAAAAAAAAAAAGAAAAGAAAAAACCATAAAATGTTATTACTCAATACTTATGAATTATTATTAGGTTGTTAGGAAAGTCACAATGCATTTTTGCATACAAAAACATAGAAAAATATATCATGACTTCCCTGAAAATCCAATATAAGTATTCTTATATCTGCAGAAATATAAAATGATGAAATGATATGGATTAAGTTTATGATATTAATATACTTTAGATTTGGTATGTTTGGCAATGTCCTATTATCATTTTATTTGTTGTAAGATTTTATGTATTAAGTCTGTACTTTAAATTGACTTTGTCTTAATATTTAATAAAACTAATTTTGGGGGCCAGTAGGTGGCATAGTGGTTAAGTTGCTGGACTTCCACATGGCTGATTATGGTTTGATTCCTGGATCTGATGGCTTAAAAATTACACTGGGCACTTGTGTGTGCATGCCCCAAATCCCAGAAGAACAGAGGGGAAAGAATTGTGGTATGGATATCCCCTCCCAGGGGGTGATCTATCTCTCTCTCTCTCTCTTTCTGCCTCTTTCGCAAGAATATGCACCCTATGGCAAAAACTATAAAAAGAACCCTAACTTTCAGATTTTTATTAGTTATGTGTATAGACTATTAAACAAATTATGAAAATAGTAATAATTGTCTTCTTTATGCACATATATGAATCCTGCATTCTTTCCTAATTCACTTATTCTGATCCATTTTTATAGATGCTCTTCAGATAATACCCAAGATTCTACTGGTTCTAACTGTTAAAGATGGCTGTTTCCATATCAGCAAAGTTTATCTCCCTACATTAATTCAGATAAAACAGGAATACATTGCCTCACAATCTCATCTTCCTCATTAAAGAATAGTGATAATTAATTGTCTAAAAATTTTAAGCATCAACTGCTTTACTTTTATCATTAATTGAAAATGGCTCATTCTTCCTGTTAGCCAATAATATCTTTGTCTCATCTCTAATTTCAGAGAAGTTATGCATAAACTTCTTTATTTTTTGAGATATTTCTGCTATAGGGCACGTGCACTTGCCAGAAAGAGAGAGAGAAAAGAGAGACAGAAAGCAAGAAATCACCCCCCAGGGAGATGGCTATGCTGCAATCCCTTTTCCTCCACTCTCCTCTCAGAACCTTGGGCATACACACACACATGCCCGCTGTGAGTTTAAGCCACCGGGACTCGAACGGCGGTCAACATGGGAGTCCAGCGACATAATCATTATGCCAACTGCTGGTCCCAATGCATAAACTTCTTAAATGAAGTTTACAGCTCATCCACAAAAGATTTCACTTACAATTTTTATTATATTAATCTGCATACAGTATGTTTAAACCCACATTTAAAGAAGAAAATCTAATACCATTAAGATAAAAAGCCATTCGTTAAACCTTAGAATTATTATTCTTTCAGTTTTCCATCCTCTCTTTACAAGCCACTGGTAAGTCACTGCCACAAATAATTTTAACTCCTTAAAGGAAATCCTGTTGATAAATTTTACTAGGTAAATTTTAAAATATTCATCCTTATTGTGAAATGGACTAATAAATACTAAATTAATTTTTTGTCAATAAATAAACAAAATGTAATGACTTTCTCAGCTTTATAAGGTCTGTGTACTCACCTTTCATGTGATGGTTATTTAATAAGGTTTTTCCTCATAAATAATCATGCCATATAAAAGATAAAAGCTTTCTCACATGTATAGCAAACACAGGGTACATGTGTTAGCACCTTAGTTTTTGTGTTTTTTTTTTTTTTTTTTTTTTCAGAGAGAGATTTTTGCTATAGGGCACATCCACTTGCCGGAAACACAGAGAGAGACACAGAGAGAAAGTGAAGAATAACCCCCCCTGGGGAGGGGGGGATAACCATAATGCAAGGCCTTTATCTCCATTCCCCTCTTGGGATTATGGGCATGCATGCACACATTCCTGGCATGAGTTTCAAAACACTGGGTCCAGGACTTGAACCATGGTTGGCTATGTGGGAGTCTGGCACTTTAACCACTATGCCAGCTGCTGGCTCCAGTACTCTAATTCTTGAGGCAAAAATCTAACTCAAACTAACTTAAGCAAAACAAGGATATTTATTGGATCACAAACATGAAAAAGTAAAAGATGGTATAGATGTCAAGTATGACTGGATCCACACCAAACAACATCACCAAGTTTCTGTCTCTCCTCTCCATTTTCCTCTGTGTTGGATTTCTCTTTGGGAAGGGTTTCTTCACCAAGTGGTAAAAATGCAAGTGAGTTTTTATCCTTACCAAATCTGTGAAACTTGCAATCCAGAAAGAAAAAAGAAATATCTTTCTTACTACTTATAACAATACAAAGGATACTATCATTCCAAGTAGGCAATACATCTATCCTTTATTAATTATTGGATTGAGAGAAATAAGTAGACAGCCTGTAAGTAATCCACTTCTGTCTCTGATTAAGTTTCATCAAAATCGTATGCATGGGGGTGGGGTTAGTAGGTTGTAGCACAGATTAAAAAGTAATAGCTGTCTTCTACTCAAGCTATTTTAAGTAATGGCTGCTCACAAACTGAAGGCTTTTCCACATGTGCTATATTCATAGAATTACTAACCAAAAATAATTCACTGATATTCAATAAGGGCTGAGTGGTGACTAAATGTTTTCTTACCTATAATTACTATGATCAGAGGGTTTCTCTATTATGAGTTCTCTGATGTCTTCTAAGGGCTGAGGCACAGCTGAAATTACTCCCACATTCATCACATTTATAGGGTTTTTCTCCAATATGAATTCTCTGGTGTAGTCTAAGGGATAAAATCTGATGGAAAGCTTTCCCACATTCATTACATTCATAGGGTTTCTCTCCAGTATGAATTCTTTGATGTTGATTAAGGTATGAGCCACAACTGAAGGCCTTTCCACATTTGTTACATTCATAGGGTTTCTCTCCTGCGTGACTTCTCTTATGGTGAATCAGAACTAAAGCATCACTGAAGGCTTTCCCACATTTACTGCATTCAAACGGTCTTTCTCCAGTATGAATTCTATGATGTCGATTAAGTTGTGAGTCAGTCCTAAAAAACTTCCCACATTTGATGCACTCATAGGGTTTTTCTCCAGTATGAATTCTCTGATGTTGATTAAGGTGTGAGCGATAGCCAAAAGTCTTCCCACATTCATTACATTTGAAGGGCTTCTCTCCTGTGTGAATTCTTTGATGCAGAGTAAGGGCTATACGTCTACTGAAGGCTTTTCCACACTGATTACATTCATAGGGTTTCTCTCCAGTGTGAATCCTCTGATGTTGATTAAGATGTGCACTCTGTCTGAAGGCTTTGTTACATTCCTTACATTCATATGGTTTCTCTCCTGTGTGAATTCTCTGATGTTCAACAAGGAAGGCATAACGGCTAAAGGCCTTCCCACATTCACTGCATGCAAAAGGTTTCTCTCCAGTGTGGATCCTCAGATGTTGAGCAAGGTGTGCACTCTGTCTGAAGGCTTTGTTACATTCCTTACATTCATATGGTTTCTCTCCAACATGAGTTCTCTGATGTTCACTGAGAAAGAAGTCATGGCTAAAGGCTTTTCCACAGTCATTGCATATATATGGTTTCTTTCCACTGTGAATCCTCTGAGGTTGAGTAAAGAATGAGTAACAGCTAAAGGCATCACTACATTCATCATATCCACTGGGTAATTTTCTAAAATGAGTGGTCTGATGTTGAGTAAGTAATGAGTGGAAACTTAAGAGATTTGAAAAATCATTACTTTCATAAGGCTTCTCACCAGAAGGAATTCCTGTATCTTTACTAAAGTGTGTACTGTGATGAAATTCTCCGTATTTAGCACCTATTAAAGATTCCTTCTCAGCATGGAGTCTTTTATATTCAATTATTACTGTATTTTGGGGGAAGATTTTATCATAAACATCAAATTTATGTATTTGCTCTGCTGTAGGAACTTTTTGTTGTGTTAAAGGTACTGACTTCAGAGGGAAGCTTCTTCCAGAATTATTATATTCATTGTCTCTCTTCCCAGTAGAGATTTCCTTAAGAGTTGTCACTTGCCTGAAATGCCTCTCCTGACTTTCCTGATGCTGCTCAAAGTCACCCTCATATTTCCAGGCTTCTCTGAAAGTGGAACATTCAAGGCCATGACATGTAACTCTTTCCATTACTATCCCTTGGGATATTTCATCTTCATCAATAAACCATTTTGGAGATAATTCCTTGATTTCACACCAAGACTCCCAGTCTGAAAAATATAAATAAAATAAATGTCTCCTTTTTTTCTTTGATAAGAAGGGGGGAAAGTCTGGTGTAGAAGAAACTGAATAATTTATCTGGGAAAAAGGAGAGGAGAAAGTACATGGTTCTAACATTTCCTAAAAATGACCATGAAAAAATTAACAGAATATAAAGGAAGCACAAAAAAATGAAGAAAGTTGGTGTACATGTATAGAAGAATGTGTGTGTGCTGGTAATAAGGAGACAGCGAAGTGAAACAGGTAAAATACATGGCTCTAAGCAGCAGACAAAGCTAATGCCCCAAGAATAAGAAATTGACAATGACTGATTGTGAAGGGCACTGCATATAGAAGCCATCTTGAGCTATCCGCCATCTTGAAAAACATTAGGCTTTACTTCCTCACCAGCAAACTGTTTCTCAGAAGTCATGTGACCAACTGTTCTCCCTGAGGGGCAGTTGGGTTTCTAAGCAACGGGAGAGATCCACCCACACCAATGACTGGTTCATGCTGTTCTCATTTGCATTCCGGGCAACCAATCGGTGCCCACCAGCCTGTATATAACTCACCATTTTTTCCTCAATAAATGGAAGAAGAGGAAGAGGAAGAAGAAGAAGACTTGATCAGCACCTTGTATTGTCTCCACTCTGTGTGTGTGTATGTGTGTGCATTTGTCCCATCTCTCACTCCCTCCCCCAGGGAACCTGTTCGACTGTCCCCGGGTTGGGACAACTGATATGCTCATAATCGGTTTCCCTGTTCCTATTTTTTAAAGCCTCCAGTCTATCTTGCACTGGCATTCATAACATGACAGTTCCATGAGAGCACTCATTGATGTTTACTCCTTTTCCTTCTTTCAGTTACTTCCACTGCCTGGCACAATGATCAGCATGTTGATGAATAAAGGAATGCTGCCACATTAATCTCATTATAAATTTTTTCCACTAATGCTGCTCAACAATGTCTAAGATTTTATCAGGCTCCAGAGAAAAAACGTTTTGTTTTGTTTGCTTGTTTGTATTTTAAAAAGACAGAGGAAGAGAGATTGATTTTTGATAGGGTCTCACCATGCCATGATCCACCTGCCCCAGGCTCCCAGTTAGCTAGTAATCCATGTACTACCATCCCCAGCCAGTTTTAGGTTGGTCTAAAAATCAAATGTAGGCCTTCCATGTGGCTTCAGCCACATACAGTGGTGCTCTCCTGATCAATTTACTGAGGCTAGGCTAAAAAATTAATGTTTTACCCCCTAAGTGTTTAAAAAGAAAATCTGGAGATCAACATTTCTCATTATTAAGAGAAAAATGATACTTCTCTCCTGTACCCACTACCCAGGGCCACTATATGCTCTCATACCAAGAATAAATCTTTTCTCTACTTCAGGCAAATTCCAAGTTTGTATAACACTTAATGTAATGCTGAGTAAAAGAAATCTGAAAGAGAGAAGGTTACATATATTGTACAACATGGGGACTTGAAAGTTTTCAAAGCTTCAACCATTAAAAAAAGGAAAAAAGCACAGGAGATGAATACTGCGGTGGAAGAGATTCTACATGGGGGAACAGAGTAGAGAAAATATAGAGCAGAAAATAAGTATTGGGCCATCAGAAAAGTCATAATATATATTTTTTGTTTTTCTATGCAAAAGTGCATCATGACTTCTCTGATTACCCAATATTGTATGTGTAGAAGACATATTTACTATGATTGGAATAGAGAAATACTTAAAAGTAAATGGTATCACAATAGTATTTATCAAAAAAAAAAAAGAAAGAAAAGACAGTTCCCCTTTATCAGTAACTGACTGTTACAGATTCAGCAAAGTAGAAGAGAGTCGAGTGGTTACCCACATGGCACAGTGGAAATGACAGAAGCTTTGGGATCAAGTGAACACTCACTTTGTCTAGCTAGCCCGTTATTCTATTTCTAACAAACTGATTAGCCTACTCCTTGAACCTCAGTTTCCTGTTTGTCAAAATCAGATTACCTTTCAAGTGTGGTACAAGAAAAACAAATATTATGTTTATAACATAACCAGTGATGTCTGGCTCATTGTAGATATTTGATGGTACTTATCATTAAATAAAATACATAAATCTACACTCATTAAGTAATTCCTGCACCCACACAATTAGCAGGTTCAATATTACTACATCTTTATCTGAATGGGAATTACGAAATAGGCTAATTTGGAAAGGCAAAACAAAAAAAGAAAGGCTAATCCTTTGGAGGTAAAACGTATCTAGTCCATGTGTTAGATACTAATAATATGTAACTTCTAGCTGGTTATAACCCATAGCTATGATGGAAGATATAAGTCAGAGTATGATCAATTTTGGAATACAATCATAACTCTAAGTGGCTGATATATAACATTTCAAGACAAAAAGGTCTTACTAGACTGTGGACCTAGTCTCCCACAGACAAAAACAGGTGGGCAGCAGACAAACTAATAGAGATACTAACAAAGTAAACCATCAATGTGTCACTGTCATGAAACCCAGGTGGGAGTCCAGTACCTCAAACACTGCACCACCTGCCAGCCCCTCTATAGAGAAACTTAAGGGGCTGGTGCGTGGCATGGTGGTTAAAGGTGCTGGATTCCCACAAGGCCAATTGTAGTTTGAGTCCCAGACCTGGCAGTTTGCTTTCTCCCTTTCCCTTTCTCTGGTCAGATTCAAAAATACTAACAACAACAAATGGAAATAAGTAAATAGTTCTTAGAGAATTATTTATTTTATATATTCATTTTAATTTGACCAGAGAGAGACAAAAAGAGAGAGAGGGAAAGTAAGAAAGCAAGCCACCAGGTCCGGGATTTGAACTGTGATCAGCCATGTGGGTGTGTCCAGCACCTTCACCACCATGCCACCTGCTGGTCCATTAAAAAAATAATTCTCGGGACCAGCAGTTAGTGTAATGGCTATGTTGCTGGACTCCCACGTAGTCGACCGCGGTTCATGTCCCGGACCCGGTGGCTTAAAACTCACGTCGGGCGTGTGTGTATGCGTGCCCAAGATCCCAAGAGAACGGTGGAGAAGGGATTGCAGCATGGCCATCCTCCCTGGGGGGTGATTTCTCGCTGTCTGTCTTTCTGTCTCTGTCTGTCTGGCAAGCGCACGTGCCCTATAGCAAAAATCTCTCCAAAACAATAATAATAATAATTCTTAAAACAAAATCTTAACAAGAAAGAGGAAGTTCAGAGCTAATGGCCACAATATGTTTCTATGAGTAGTATCACAGCAACATAGAGATTTACACATAGACTGGATACCCATCATTAAAAGACTGTATAGGGCCAGACCATGGCCTGGTGGTTAAGATGACTGGATCCCACATGGCCTGCCTGTGGTTCAAGTTTGGGACTCAGCAGCTTGGAAAACACAGCAGCCATGTGTATATGTCTGTCCCAAATCCTGAAAGCAGGGAGAGATGGAGGAAAAAGGATTGGGGCATAGGGGCAGGAGGACATGTGTTCTCTCTCTGACGAGTGCATGCACCCTCTGGCAAAACCGAAAAAAAAAAATAAGGAAAGAAGAAAGACTGTATAGAACTATGTGAACCAATATAGTAGCCATTAACTAACTACATGTGGCAATTTAAATTAATTAAAACAAACATGTTTAAGGCTCAGTCACATGAATGCAGTGGTGGTATATTGCTCTGCCATGTTGGAGTCATACAGAAGATCAGGGTTTAGTTCCAGATAGACCTATATGCTCTAGGTCCACATGCATGTCCATGATCCTGGCTGGTTAAGAAGACTGTTGGTGTGGGCGGGAGGGGTGAGCAGGTGGTGTAGTGACCACCTGCAGTTTAAGTCCTGGATTCAGTAGCTTGAAACTCACACTGGGCACATGGGCATACATACCCAAAAATCCCAGGAGGAGAATGGAGAAGGGATTGCAGTGCAGTCATTCCCTTTAGGGGGGTGACTTCTCATTTTCTCTCTGACAGTCTCTCTCTGTCTCCCTCTCCAGCGAGCACACACACCCTATGGAAAAAACCTTTAAAAAAAATAAAAGATCATTGGGAAGATCACAGAATGAGGCTCTGATGCAGATACCCATTTCTCTTCCACTCTCGTGAAATAAACAGAGTCAGTCCTCAGCCTTAATCACAGTGATTAAGTGCTGTGCATTAGCAGCTGGATCCCACATGGCTCACCACAATTTGAGTATTAGCCCTAGGAGCTTGAAAAACCCACAGGGCATGAGTGTGTGTTTATACCCAAAATCCTGATGGGAAGAAGAAATGGAGAAAAGGGACTGCAGCATGACCACAGCCCACTGGGGGTGCTCTCTCTCCCCTCTCTCCCTGGCAAGAGAATATGCCCTCTGGGAATTTAAAAATAAATACACTTAAATAAACAAACAAACAAACAAACATAAATAAATAAATAAATATATAAATAAATAAATTTAGTGCCACATTTCAAGTACTCAAAGTCAGATATAGCTAAGTGGCCACTGTATTGAAAAGCACAGATAACAGATTATTTCCATCATCACAGAAAGTTCTATTAGACAGCAGTGGACAGAGAGACAAGTTAAAATAACAAAGCTATTATGGTTAAGTGAAGAAAAGACAGAAAAACAAGAGACAAAAGTCAGTTAATGTTGATTTTCGAGAGAAAACCAAAACAGAGCTTTGAAAGAAAAAAATTATAGTGGTGAGAACAATTATATACACCTCAGTAAGGTGAGGAATATGGAAATGAAGAAAGGTACCTAGATCTAGTCAAACTAGAGTGGCAGAAGCCAGACTGCAAATGGTAAAGTTGTGGAAAGTAATTTGAAGTAAAAGCAGTGACTGGAGATTACAACTGGTACATAAGTAACTGATGAGAGAAAGAAGTATAGTTTACAGGAATACAGAAAAGGTCCTACAAAAAGCTATGAAAAAATATTTTCTTTTTAGAATTATGTTTATAATTTTATTATTATTTTTTAATTTGGTATTGGGTATGTGCACTCACTAAAGAGAGACAGAGAGGACCTGGCAGGTGTTGTACTGGTTTAAAGGTGCTGGATTCCCATAAGGCAGGTCACAGTTTAAGTCCTGGATCTGGTGGCTTCCTCTCTCTCTCTCTGGTCAAACTGAAGAAGTAATGATAACAAATGGAATTAAATAAATAATTCTTTGGGAAAAAAAGAGAGAGAGAGGGAAAGTGAGAGAGCAAGCTGCCAAGTCCAAGACTCAAACTGTGGTCAGCCATGTGGGAGTCCAGTGCCTTAAACAACATATCACCTGCTGGCTCCATGAAACTGTTTTTATTTAAAAATATTTTTCTATTATTTTCAGTCATATCATTGTTTCTTTTTTCCTGTGTATTCTCCTTTTTAAAAGAGATTTTTGCTTTAGAGTGTATGCTCTCACTGGAGAGACAGAGAGACAGAAAGGGAGAAATCACCCCCAAGGGGGATGGCTATGATGCATTCCCTTCTCTATTCTCCTCTTGGAATCTTGGGCACACATGCACATGTGCCCTGTGTGAGTTTAAGCCACTGGTTTAGGGACTTGAACTGCAGTCAACTACATGGGAGTCCAGCGACATAGCCATTACACCATCCACTGGTCCCCCAATAGTCAATTTTTAAAGACTGAAATTTTTTTTTTTTTACATTTAAGAAGGAAAATGGGGCCAGCAGGTGGCATGGTGGTTAAGGCACTGGACTCCCACCTGGGTGACCACAGTTTGAGTCCCAGACCTGGCAGCTTGTTTCTCACTTCCTCTCTCTCTTGCTCTTTCTCATAAAATTTTAAAATAATAATAATAAATAATAATAATAATTTAATAAAATAATTCTTAAAAAAAGTATAAAACAACTAACTGGAAGGACATACACTGAATTCATGACTGTCATTGCTTCTGAGAGCAAGAGGCAGAAAGAAAATTGAGAACTGGGAACAAAGAGAACTTGAATTTAAAATGGTTTACCTTTTTTGTCAAAATATTAACAATGGCAGTTCAAGTCCTGGACTTGGCAGCTTGAAAATCATGCCAAGCATGTGTGCCTATCTGCCCAGAATCCCAGGGGGAGAAAAGAGGAGAAGGGATTTTGGCATGGCCGTCCCCTCAGAGGGGTGGTTTCTCACTTCCTTGCTCACTGTCCTTCTCTTTCTCTCTCTCTGAAAAGCACATGCACCCAACCTATGGAAAAAACTTTTAAGGTTTATTTAAAGAAAAAAAAATGAATTTGGGTCAGCAGGTGGCGTGGTGATGAAGGGTGCTAGACTCCCACATGGCTGACCACAGTTTGAGTCCCAGACCTAGTGGCTTGCTTCCTCTCTTCCTCTCTCTCTCCGTCCCACTCTGGTCAAACTAAAATAAGTAAATAAATAAATGTTAAAAAATAAAATAATTCTTTAAAAAAAGGCATAATTAACCATGCTTAGCTCTAGGTGATGAATACTGGAACATCTGTTGCGCTATTCTCTGTACTTTATTTATATCTGTATTTTTAGCTTCATTAAAAAAAGTAGGGGGACCAACAGCTGGCATAATGACTATGTTGCTGGACTCCCATGTAGCCGATTGCAATTCGAGTCCTGGACCCGGTGGCTTAAACTCACACTGGGCGTGTGTGCATGTGTGCCCAAGATCCCGAGAGGAGAATGGAGGAGAAGGGATTGTGGCGAGGCCATCCTCCCTGGGGAGTGATTGCTTGCTTTCCCTCTCTCTGTATGTGTGTCTTTTTGGTGAGTGCATGTGCCCTATAGTAAAAACCTCTCCCCCCCAAAAAAAATAGAAAAGAAAAGAAAGAAAATATTTCTGGAAAAGACAACTTTCCATCCTGAAAGAGACTATGTTTATCAGGAAAAAGTCATCCCAAATGGTCAAGATTGAGACATGCTCTAATAAAGTGAGTTTAAAATAAAAGAAAGAAGGGTTAGCAGGTGGCATGGCAGTTAAAGGATTGTATTCCCATGTGGCTGACCACAGTATGAATCCCAGATCCAGCGGCTTGAAAATCACAACAAACAAACAAACAAATAAATAAACACAAGCTTCTTATACATAAAGGGAAAACATCAAGCTGTCAAAAGACTTCATAACAACATGAAACATCAATACTATAAGAAACTTAAGGGGGTCAGGAGTTGGCAAGGTGGTTAAGGGTGCTGGACTCCCATAAGGCTGGGTACGATTTGAGTCCCGGACTTGGTGGCTTCCTTTCTTGCTTTCTCTTTCTTTCACTTTCCCTCTGTCTCTCACTCTGCCCATCTCTGTTCTAATTAAAAAATAAATCAATAAAGTTAAATAAAATAATTTTTTGAGAGATTTTCGCTATAGGGCGCGTGCGCTCGCCAGACAGACAGAGAGAGACATAGAGACAGAAAGCGAGAAATCACCCCCCAGGGGAGATGGTCACGCCGCAATCCCTTCTCCTCCATTCTCCTCTCGGGATCTTGGGCACCCACACACACGCACCCCGTGTGAGTTTTAAGCCACCGGGTCTGGGACGCGAACTGTGGTCGACTACGTGGGAGTCCAGCGACATAGCCATTACGCTAACTGCTGGTTCCCAATAAAATAATTTTTTAAAAAAAGAAATTTAAGGAAAAATGGTCAGTTCTGAACAAGATAGAACTTGGGGTGATACCATTTGCACAAGCTCTTTTTGGAGGAAGGTGATAAAGAATAAGCCAGTCAATCAAGAGAGGTCTAGATAAAGTTCAGCAAAAGGACTGGTAGAAAACACTGAATATATTTAATGATAAAACTAAGACTAAACGAAAGGTTGGGATAAATATGAAAGAGCATCACATAAATGTAGCATGCCTTAACAATGTAAAGATCATAGACTCACAAAATTTGGAAAGAGAAGGTTATATAAGTGGGAAGTAAAATAAGAGGACTTATTGATCCATCTATAACAGAATCAAAAGATATTTTAAAAACCTTATCAACTGAGTAATAAAAAAAAAATTACTATCTAAAGAAACAGCACTATGGGGACCAGCAGTTAGCGTAATGGCTATGTCGCTGGACTCTCATGTAGTTGACCGTGGTTCGCATCCCAGACCAAATCACGACGGGTGCGTGTGCGTACGTGCCCAAGATCCTGAGAGTAGAATGGAGGAGAAGGGATTGCGGCATGGCCATCCCCCCTGGGGGGGGTGATTTCTCGCTTTCTGTCTCTCTGCCTCTCTCTGTCTGGCAAGCGCACGCACCCTATAGTAAAAACCTCTTAAAAAAAAAAAAGAAAGAAAAGAAACAGCACTATAACCATAAAGGTAAACACTAGGATGAAAGAAAAATCTTCTTATAGAAAAATACAGTATTAAGTGATATTTTAAAAAGGGTAAGAAGGGCCAGCAGGGTGGTGCAGAGCTTAAGGTTGCTAGATCCCACAAGGCTGACTGAGAGGTTTGAATCACATAGCTGGTGGCTTGAAAATCACACCAGGCATGCGTGTGTGTATGACAAAAATCCCAAGGGGAGAATGGAGGAGAAGGGATTGTGGCGTGGCCATCCTCCAAGGAGGTGAGTTCTTACTTTGCCTCTCTCTGTCTCTCTCTCTCTTTAGGGAACACACATTCCCTCTGGCAAATTAAGATAACAACAACAACAATAATAACAACCACAACAAAAGCCAAGAGAGTATAATTTAATAGAAATAGGGAAAGCAAACCTTAAGACGTCGGTGAGGT
>NW_006198801.1:66887-67418 GCF_000334495.1 Tupaia belangeri chinensis
AAAGAAAACCTTAAGACGTAGGTGAGGTTCTTTGGGAAGCACCTGTTAATGAGATTTCAGTTACCATCTGATGCCCAGGACAACCTCCTCGTGAGTACTTGGGCAGGCACCTTATAACAACCCTCCCTGCCCAGTTACTTGTCACTCACCTGCACATTGATCATATGACATCTCTCTCTCCACCATCCAAGGTTCCTTCCCTTGCTCCAATAAGGAGATTGTGCTGGGCTTAGAAATGGAGAGTCCTCTTTATAGGGAAAGGAAAGAAAAATGAAAGCAAGAGACAGGTAGAGAGACAAATCAACATGCTATAGCTGTTCCAAGACATAGACTCAATCTCTTGCTTATTGGGATAGAAAGGACAGGAGAGTAAGAGTCAGAGATGGGAATGATGCCTGTATGGAGGATGAGGAAGATAAAGCTTCTTTTGTAGCAGCTGTTCTCAAAGTGCTAGAGTAGCTGCAGCCATCTCCTAGGAACTACCTAGACAGGTGGATTCTTTTTTTTTTTTTTTTTTTTTTTGATTTTTTT
>NW_006198801.1:67573-71000 GCF_000334495.1 Tupaia belangeri chinensis
ATTTCTAAGCCCCCAGGCCCGGGACGCAAACCACGGTCAACTACGTGGGAGTCCAGCGACACAGCCATTAATCTAACTGCTGGTTCCCAAAACAGGTGGATTCTCATATTCCAACCTAGATCTACTGAAATCAGAAACTACTGTGGCTCTCAAACTTTTAAAGGCGTCAAAAGTATTGGAGAGCTTATTAAAATCCAGATTACAGGGTGGGCCAGAGTGGTTGTGAAGGTGAGTGGATCTCATATGGCTGTGTGTTCAAGCCCCAGACCCAGCAGCTTGAGAAACACAATGAGCATGTGTGCTCAAAATCCTGAAGGGAAAGTGAAAACGAGGAGAAGGGACTGCGACATGACCATGCCCCACAGAGGAGTACTTTCTCATTTTTCCATTCTTTCTCTCCAGCGAGCACATATGTCCTTGGCAAAAATTTAAAAACAAACAAACAAACAAACAACTCTAGACAATTGGGTTCACTCACAGAGTTTCTGATTCTGCAGATATAAAATGGGGCCCTATAATTTGCATTTTGACAAATTCCCATGTCATGTTGATATTGCTGTTCCAAACCACATAGCAAAGGGGAATACTCACTTCTAACTCTGTTAAAATACTTCAGATCATTTCCTGGGAAAAGGAAGTAGAAATTCAGCTAAGCACTTTCAAGATGCCCTCAATATTTCCAATGGAGGAAGCAAAAATATCACAGAGGGGAGATTCTGAATTATGGGGGAAGACATCCTTACCAAGCCATACCAAATTCCTGTAGTTCTCCAACATGACATCTCTGTATAGATCCTTCTGAGATGGGTCCAGCCATTCCCACTCCTCTTGGGAAAAGTCTAGAGCTACATCTCTGAAAGTCACCAATCCCTAAAATTAAAAAACAAACAAACAAAAAACATTCTTGTTGATCAGATGTCCAGACCACTAAATGGTCCAAGCAAATAAGATGAATTCTATCATAGTTCAAAGCTCCAAGGGATCCAAGGAAAATAATTATTGGAAAAAAATTTCATGGCCAAGTTTGCTATATACTTTGAGAGAAAAATAAATATTGGAAACATACACACCTCTTGAAAATCTCAACCACAATCCCTTCTCCTCCATTCTCCTCTTGGGATTTTGGGCATGACGCACACAGCTGAGATTTAAGCCTCTGGGTCTGAGACTCAAATTGCAGTCAGCTATGTGGGAGTCCACTGACCTAACCATTATTCCATCTTCTGGTCCCTCAATTTTTTTTTAAAGGTATGGAAGAAATTTTATTTAAGTTTGAGAGATTTTACGTTCAAAAAACAAATATATATATATATATTGGCACAGAAAGGCCCTGTTAAAATTTTGCAAATTGTAGGGAACCAGTAGGTGGTGTGGTGGCTAAGGCACTGGACATTCCCAAGTGGCCAACCATGTTCAAGTCCCAGACCTAGTGGTTTGCTTTCTCACTTTCTCTCTCTGGTCAAATTAAGATAAATAAATAAATAAATAAATAAATTCTTTTTAAAAGTTTTACAAATTGCTTAAAAAGATAAATATTTAGATTGATTTATGAGGGTCTCAGACATTAAGTATGAGAAAGTTAATGGCTATCAGGATTTGCATAGATGATCATAATCAAAATGTGATTTGTTAAAATAAACCAACTATGTGATTTGCTAAAATAAACCAAATAAATGGCTTGATAAAATAAACCAAAAAATAAAATTTAATACTCCCGGGAACAAGCAGTTAGCATAATGGCTATGTCGCTGGACTCCCATGTAGTCGACCGCGGTTCACATCCCAGACCCGGTGGCTTAAAACTCACGCCAGGCACGTGTGCATGCGTGCCCAAGATCCCGAGAGGAGAATGGAGGAGAAGGGATTGTGGCATGACCATCCCCCCGGGGGGTGATTTTTCACTTTCTGTCTCTATGTCTCTCTGTCTGGCAAGTGCAGACACCCTATAGCAAAAACCTCTCCCCCCCCCATAAAAAAGAACTTTTCATCCAAAAACCACGAGATACCCTTTTTTTCTCACCCCCACATGGAATCTTTTCAAAGATTGACCACATCATAGGGCACAAAGCAAGCCTCTACATATTCAAAGGCATAGAAACTATTCCCAGCATCTTCTCTGACCATGATGGAATCAAACTTGAGTTTAATTTCAAGAGAAAACCTCAAAAATACTCATATACATGGAAACTAAATAACTTACTACTGAATGACTCCACAACTACTGATGAAATAAAGTCTGAAATCAAAAGATTCATGGAAGCTAATGACAATGAGGACACGAGTTTCCATAATCTTTGGGACACAGTAAAAGCAGTCGTAAGAGGGAAGTTTATAGCAATTAGTGCTCATAAGGGGAAGACGGAAAGAAGGCAAATGGATCGCTTAACATTACGCCTCAGAGAATTGGAGAAGCAACAGCAAAATGATCCAAAAAAACTCCAGGAGAAAGGAAATAATAAAGATCTGAGCAGAAATAAATGAAATAGAAAATAAGCGAACTATACAGAAAATAAGTGAAAGTAAAAGCTGGTTCTTTAAAAAGATAAACAAAATAGATACATCGCTAGCTAGACTAATTAACAAAAAGAGAGTGGACAAGCAGATGGCATAACAGTTATGTCACTGGACAAGGGATTACAGTGTGGCCATCCACCCTAGGGGGTGATATCTTGCTTTCTGTCTCTCTGTTTCTCTCTGTCTTTCCAGCGAGCATATGTGCCCTATGTATAAAATTAATTAATTAATTAATTAATTAATTAATTAAAAAACCTCTCCAAAAAAGAAAAAGAAAATGAAGAAGAGAGAAAGAAACCAGGTAAAGCAAATTTGCAATGAAGTAGGCAATATAACAGACCTAATAGAAATACAAAACATCATAAGAGGATACTATGAACAACTATATGCCATCAAATAAGAAAATCTGGATGAGATTAATAAATTCCTGGACACATATTATCCACCAAGATTGAGCCAGGAGGATGTAGAAAATCTGAATAGGTACATAAAAAGCCAGCAGATTCAATCAGTAATAAATAATCTCTCAACAAAGAAAAATTCTGCCCCTGATGGCTTCACCTCTGAATTATAAAAAACTTTTAAAGAAGAGCTACCCCCCATTCTGTTCAAGTTATTTCTAAAGACCCAAAAGGGTGAAACTCTCCCTAATTCATTCTATGAAGTCTCCATCACCCTTATCCTCAAAACAGACAAGGACAAGGAAGGAAAACTATAGGCCAATATCTCTGATGAATATTGACACAAAAATTCTCAACAAGATATTAGCATATCATATCCACATACATCATGACCCAGATAGGTGTTATTCCAGAGCAGCAAGGTTGGTTGAACATACATAAAACCATAAGCGTAATACACCATATTAACAGAAAGAAAGGTAAAAACCATATGATCATATCAATTGATGCAG
>NW_006198801.1:71963-73245 GCF_000334495.1 Tupaia belangeri chinensis
TACATCAGACTAAGAAGTTTCTGCATGGCAAAAGACACAGTAATTAGTGTGAATCAACAGCCCTCAGAATGGGAAAATATTTTTGTAAACTATGCATCAGATAAGGGATTGCTAACCAGAATACATAAGGAACTAAAGAAGCTGTCTGGAAAAAAGATGATGAATCCTATTAAAAGATGGGAGAAAGAGTTGAAAAGAACACTCACTAAAGATGGCATACGAATAGCCAGAAGGCATATGAAAAAATGCTCGACATCTCTCATCATAAGGAAAATGCAAATCAAAACAACAATGAGATACCACCTAACCCCAGTCAGAATGGTCAAGATTAAAAAAACAAAAAATGATAAGTGTTGGCGGGGGTGTGGTGAAAGGGGAACTCTCTTACACTGCTGGTGGTAATGTAAATTAGTCCAACCGCTGTGGAGAACAATTTGGAGATTCCTCAAAAATCTACAAATAGAACTGCCATATTGTGGAAGGCACTGCATACGGGAGCCATCTTGAGCTATCCGCAATCTTGAGCTATCCACCATCTTGGAAACCATTAGGCTTCACTTCTTCACTGAGCAAACCATTTCTCAGAAATCATGTGACCAACTGTTCTCCCCGAGGGGCAGTTGGGTTTCTAGGCAACGGGAGAGATCCACCCACACAAATGATTGGTTCATGCTGTTCTATCTCATTTGCATTTCAGGCAACCAATCGGTGCCCACCAGCCTGCATATACCTTGCCATTTTTTCCCTCAATAAACGGAAGAAGATTTGATCAGCACCTCATATTGTCTCCACTCTGTGTGCATGTGTGTGCATGTGTTTGTCCCATCTCTCACTCCCTCCCCCAGGGAACCTGTTCGACTGTCCCCCAGGTCGGGACACGTGGTGCCTGAACACGGATCTGGGTACAAGGGATTCAGTGAAGAGCTCCTGAGGAAGGCTCCAGTGCAGAGCAAGTGAGAAAAGCAGGCGGAAAACAGAAGGAGATGGCAGGGAATCGTTCCGAGAACGGATGGCATAGATTCGTCCAGAAGGGATGGCATAGACTCGTCCAGAAGGGGACGGCATAGACTCGTCCAGAAGGGGATGGCATAGACTCATCCAGAAGAGGACGAGAGAAGACAATTATACAATTAGTGACATTCAAATGCAATATGATCCAGGACTATTTGCTCAAATTAATATGGCAGCCATGAGAGACTGGAAAAAACTTCCTACTAAAGGAGACTTAAGTACCTCCCTTACAGCAATAAAACAAGGGCCTGATGAACCTTTTTCTGAGTTT
>NW_006198801.1:74874-75945 GCF_000334495.1 Tupaia belangeri chinensis
GCATACGGAAGCCATCTTGAGCTATCCACCATCTTGGAAACAATTAGGCTTCACTTCCTCACTGAGCAAACCATTTCTCAGAAATCATGTGATCAACTGTTCTCCCCAAGGGGCGGTTGGGTTTCTAGGCAATGGGAGAGAAACACCCACACCAACGATTGGTTCATGCTGTTCTATCTCATTTGCATTTCAGGCAACCAATCGGTGCCCACCAGCCTGCATATAACTCGCCATTTTTTCCCTCAATAAACAGAAGAAAACTTGATCAGCCCCTCATATTGTCTCCACTGTGTGTGTGTGTGTGTGTGTGTGTGTGCGCGCGTGTGTTTGTCCCATCTCTCACTCCCTCCCCCAGGGAACCTGTTCGATTGTCCCCCGGGTCAGGACACCATATGATCCAGCAATCCCATTTCTTGGCATGTACCCAAAGGACAGAAGAATTTCTCATTGGAAAAGTGCTTGTTCATTGATGTTTATTGCGGCACTTTTCACGATTGCTAAGACATGGAACCAACCCAAATGCCCCCGTATGGCTGAATGGATTGAAAAACTGTGGCACACATACTCTATGGAATACTATTCAGCCATTAAGAACAACAAAACTCTGACTTTTGACAGAAAGTGGAAGAATAAAGAATATGGAAGATTTACTGCTGAGTGAAGCAAGCCAGGCTATGAAGGAGAGACACTGTATGTCCCCACTTAATAAATACTGAATGTCTGCACTCTGTAACTGAAACTGGCGGGCTAAAGGATGTACAAACACAAAAGGTGAATGTGGATGCCAGATGTGGTGTGTGTGGAGGAGTGAGGCCTGGGGAAGAACATTTGGAGGAGGGATATGAAAACAACATTGTTGAGACAGGGAGGTAGTGTTGTTATATTTTGATCACCTCGATCGGGGAGAAATATTCATATAGTGAAATGATCACCCTGTAAGCTAAATAATGTGATTGGATCTATTTTAAAAATGTAAAAAAAGAAAAAAAAGAAAAAAACTCACGCTGGGCACATGTGTGTTCATGCCCAAGATCCCTAGAAGAGAATGGAGGAGAAGGAATTGCAGCGTGG
>NW_006198801.1:76041-83333 GCF_000334495.1 Tupaia belangeri chinensis
CTAAAAAAAAAATCAAAATGCTTACATCTCTTAATAGCCAGCATTCTATTAGAGCTGCAGTTGGGCTCAACACATTCAAGCCTCAGCACCATCTTCTTTGTAGTTCTTGCCTTTTTCCAGAAAATAGGCTTAGTCTGTCCACCATAGCCACTCTGCTTCTTGTCATAACACCACCTTCCCTGAGCGTACAGAGAATCCTTGCCTTTTTTGTACTGTGTCATTTTATGAGGTTGGTGCTTGCCACACTTCTTACAGAAGGTCTGGCGGGTTTCAGGGATGTTTACCATGCTTGCAGGCCTGCTATCTGCACAGAAAGCCCATATAAACTTTATATATTTCATTTTTTACAGAGTATTTATTAAGGTAGTTTAATATACAATTTCTCATTTGTCACGCTGGAAGTCCTTTATTGTAAAGACTTTTCCATATGTTGAAAACAGCAGCCACTGTGATTACTCTGCACCACCATGTTAAATAAATTCAGTTTCTTCCTGAGACACAAGTTTCCTTCTGTATTTCTGAGGTAAAGTTTTTATTATTTTTGCCATGTCTGGTGGACCCTAATACATCAGCAAATCTGGTGATGTACTTCCCTTAGAAGGCTGTGAAACTGCAGAAGAATGGGAATGGTAACCCTGCTGATCTCAAAGCTTCTGATATGTTGGGCTCAGGATTGTATCTTCTGTCAGGGAATCTTATTAATGGCATATATTAATGCCAGCACAGTCATGCATGCTGGCAGACACCATCTTGCTGCCCATCATGACCCCAGGGAAGGGGCACCTTTTGGGGTGTGAGTAAGCTGCAGCAGTCACATTAGGTCTACAACTCAATTCCTGATTCCCACCCCACCTAACTTTGTCTTTCCATTTCAGTAAATGGCATGACCATTTATGCAGCTGCCCAGCCAAAAATCTTTGCAGTCACCCTTCACTTCTTTCTTCCTCGTGCACTCCAAAACTAATCCCTGATCAAAATCCATTTTCTTCCTTCCTTCCTTCCTTTTTCTTTTTTTATTTAAGAGGTTTTTGCCTTAGGGTGTGGTGTGTTCACTGGAGAGGAAGAGAGACAGAGACAAGGAGAGAAAGAGAGACAGTGAGAGAGACAGGGAAAGTGAGAAATCACCCCCAGAGGAGACAGCCACACCACAATCTCTTCTTTCTCTTCCTGGAATATTAGGCACACACACACATGCATTTAGTGTGATTTTCAAGCCAACGGGTGTGGGACTCAAACTGCAGTCGACCATGTCAGAGTCCAGAGATGTAACCACTATGCCATCTACTAGCCCTCAAAACCTGTTTTCTATCTCTTATATATACCCAGAATCTAATCAGCTTTAGGCTGTTATCACCTTCCTGCTATATTACTGCAATAGTCTTTTTTTTTTTCAAGTCACACTTTCTTCTTCTTCTTCTTCTTTTTTAATTATGTTTTCCAAGTCACACTTTCTTCTTCTTCTTCTTTTTTAATTATGTTTTAATTTGACCAGAGAGAGAAGAAAGAGCAGGGAAGTGAGAAAGCAAGCCACCAGGTCCAGGACTTGAACTGCGGTAGACCATATGAGAGTCTAGTGCACTAACCACTATGCCACCTGCCAGTGCCCTGCAATAGTCTTCTGATTGGCTTCCTGCTTTCATCTTTAATCTCTTGCTATGTTTTCCTTTTAAATTGGTTATTAAATCACCTTGCAAACACTCCAACGATTTTCCTTCAAAAACACTAAATAACAAAACTCAAAATTCTGATCATGACTTTCAAGGACTTAACTAATTTGGTCTCAGCTAAGCATCTGACCTCATACCCCTATAAGGACACTGGCTCATTGCTATTCCTGGAAGGCACCAAATATACTAGACTGCAGCAACTCCATACTCGCTATTTCCTCTATTTTAAAACTCCTTCCCAGATCTGAATAAAACTTACTACTTTCACTGATGTTTTGTTTTGCTTAAGTCACTTCCAGGCTGGCTCTGCAGCCTATGGTTAAGGGAGCCAGATCTCACAGTGTTGACAATGGTTGAAATCCCAGCTCTGGCAACTTGAAAAACAAGCTGAGTGCATGTGCATGAGCGCTCCAAATCCCAATGGCACTGTAATCATGCCCCATTGTGTGGCGCCCTCTCTCTCTCTCTCTCTCTCTCTCTCTCTCTCAGTGGGCACACGGACCATCTAACAATAAAAGAAAAGCCACTTCCTCAGAGGGATGAGATAGGGGAGCAGCAATAAGAAATACATGACACTCTGCAAGGTGAACCCACATGGGAGGGTTCACATTTGCATTTGGAGACCTCTGTGAAAATGTAGGTCATGTGTGTGCCCATGATCCAGAGCTGGTTGGGGGTGGGGAGTGGCATCAGGAATCTATTGTCGGTACTGTCTCCCTCTCTTTCTTTCTTTCTATCACTCATGGAGGAAAGGGAAAAATAAACTTTAAAAATAGTCACTTCTTCAGAGAGGCTATTTTTGACCTCATTTAACAGGGCACTCAATAATCATACTCTGTCCCTTATTTCATTTGCATTCATTCTAACTCAACAGATCATGATCCATCTAAAGAGGACAGTTCTGAGTCATCACACATTTGGCCATAACACTGGATTAAAGAAAAAAATATATACATATACATATTTCATAGAAGAATTATATAAATAAAAGGCAGAGAGAGGGAAGTGGAGGGGATCACTGTGATTCTCTCTGTAGTCCCCAAATCCTCAGAAATGATATAAAATTTCTGATAACATCAACTTACCTGGGACATGGCTTTATAAAGTCCAACAGCCATTCTTTTTTCCTTCAATTTTTTCTTTCAGAGAAAAACAAAGTCCTAAGAAGGAAAGATTAAGGAAGAAAAAATGACAACCCAACCCTATGTCACTGGTTTGTGACTCACAACAATGGGATTATCACCCCTTTACAGTCCTCACATCCTCCTTACATGGGCCAGCCTTACTTTTTCCAAGATCTAAGAAAAAGACTAATGTTAAACTTTACCCTAGAAATTTTGGTTTATATTAAAGACACATAGCATGAAATCAACAAAATCTAAACCTTATCCCGTGGCCAACAAGGCAGTTTCTGATCTGGCCCCTGCCTGCCCCTTTGACCTCACTTCCTGCCCTTTTCCCCTTGCTTGTCCCACTCCAGGGACACATGTCTGCAGGTCTCCATACTGTTCTTCAAATACTGTGGACACTCCTTTTTCAGATTGTTGCCTCTGCTTTTCCTTCTTTCCAGAACACTCTTCTCCCAGATATCAACACAGTTCACTTCATTTTTATTCCTCTCTATGCTCACTTGTCACTCCATCAGAGGAACTTTCCTGAAAACTCTACCTAAAGAGAACTCTCTTTCCAGTCATTTCCTTTTGTCCTTACTCTACATTTTTTTTCTTCTCAGAATTTATCACCATCAGATATGTTATATACTTTTTTGTTTGTTTATTGTTTGCCTTACCACTTAAGACTGTAAGATCCAAAAGAGCTAGGCTTTGTTTAGTGTTTTATAGTGATAGGACAATGCCAAGACCACAGGAGGAGCTTGAAAATATTGGATAAATTAATAAATAAATCTTACTGTGACTACTGTAAGATAAAGAGTGATGTTATACATGTTGTGTAGGTTATCCCATTTAATCCTCAAAAACTGCATGGCATCTCCATTGTACTGATGAGTGAAACTCCTATTGTTTATGCTTCTGGGGTTCAAGATACATAAACAACCAACTCAAAGTCTTAAGAGTCCAACTGAAACATGACTTAAAGGGGCCAGCAGGTGGTGTAGTGGTTGAGGCACTGGACAGTCCCACAGGGTCAACCATGGTTCGAGTCCCGAACCTGGCAGCTTGCTTTCTCGCTTTCCCTCTCTCACTCTCTCTGTTCAAAATTAAAAAGATAACAACGATGATTATAAATAAAGCTAAATAAATAATTTCTTACAAAAAAAAGAAATATGACTTAAAAAGTGGCCTTCTTTCAAGAGACTATGATGTCTAAGTGAGATATACTCAACAAATCCTGAGAGGAAATGATGCCATATATGCCTTTGTGAGGCATCTTCAGAGATGATAGATACTAATTTTACTACTCTACAGAAATGCAGCCTTAGAGAAAATTACCAAGTTTTAATATTAAACCAACAACAAACTGCACAGTTTGAAATAAATACTTTGTTCTCTCAGAGCCAACATTTCTTCATCCTGAAAATGGGAACAGTTGTGTTTGACATAGAATTAAGCATATATGACCCCTTATTTCTGGGCTACTCTGCACTAGCTGAACTCAGTTTCTAAGAAAATTGTTTCTTTAGTCCAGGGCAGCTTGAAATTTTCTACCAAAGTCTCTGCAACCTGAGAGAAGAATGGATGTAGTTGTTGTTTAAGTTTCTGTTTGTTTTGTGCTGATAGCTGTGTTATACCTTGAGTAATGTTTCTAGGTTTGAAATGAGCCAGTAATCTCTGGAAGGTGTGATAGAGATTTTTTTAAGAGAGATTTTAACTATAGGGCACATGCACTCACCAAAGAGAGAGAAAGAGAGAGAGAAAGACAGAGAGACAGAATGCAAGAAATCAACCCCCTCCAAGGGGGATGGCCACAACACAGTTCCTTCTCCTCCATTCTCTTCTTGGGATTCTGGGCACACATGCACACTCTTCTGGCATGAGTTTCAAGTCACTGGGTCTGGGACTCAAACCACAGTTGACTACATGGGAGTCTAGTGACAACATAACTGTTATGCCATCTGCCAGTCCCAGGAAAGTTTTTTTTTTTTTTGAGGTTTTTGCCATAGCTGTGTGTGCTCACTGGAGACAGAGAGAGACAATGACAGGGAAGGCGAGAAAACATCCCCAGGAGAGATGTCCATGCTGCAATCCCTTCTCCATTCTCCTGGGATTTGGGGCACACATGCACCCAGCATGATTTTCATGTCACTATGTCTGGAATTTGAACCACAGTCAGCCATGTGGGAATCCAGTGCCTTAACCACTACACCACCTGCTGGCCCCCAAGATTTTGGTTTAAACTCCCAGAGCCAGATTAACTTTCTAAGCTCCTTCACTGATTGGCTACATGACTTCAGGGAAGTCTCATAATCTATCACTCAAAATCTTTCTTTCCTCTGTGTGAAGATTGCATGAGGCAGTCAGTTCTGTGGCCTGGTAGTTGTAGGAACCAGATCCCCCATTTCCCACTGTGCCGACCCCAGCAGCTTGAAAAGAACATGCTGGGCACATGTATGAGCATGCCCAGAACCCTGAGGAGATGGAAAAATGGAGAAGGAATTGCTTGTGACTAACTCCACTGGGGCATGCTTTCATCTCTCCTCTCTCTCCCTTTCTCTCTCTCTCTGCATGTGCACCCTCTGGCAAATAAAAATTTAAAAATAGGAAAGAAAGATTGCATGAGCCAACACTGGCAGAAAGAAGTGCTACCTTTGTCCTTACTTAGAGCCTATACACACATTTGAAAATGAAACGAGAACATTTTTGTTTATTGAGAAAGTCAAAACCAAAAACTTAGCTCAGTCTTTTTTAGCACCAAACAAGGAAGAGTTTTAACAAGGACAAAGTTAATATCTCAAACTCATGGCCGAAGGAGAAAAAGGCTGGGATTTCAGGTTGGGCTTTCCCTCCATGAAGTAGCCAATATCACTGGATTGGGTCACAAAAGGACTGACATTGAGAGTCAAAGTTCCTATCTTCTAAAGGATCCTACTCTAAGACCAGAAAAGAGACTAATATCCTCAGAACCCAGGATTCCCATTTTTCACTCTCACAATATAGGAAAGCTCAAGGGAGTTTAGTAGTTAAAAGCAAGAACACTGGAGCCAAACTGCTTGGGTTTGAGTACTGCTTCCCTCACTTATTAACTGTGTGAACTTGGGCAAGTCATCTTTCTGAACCTCACAATCACAGACCAGGGCCCACAATCTCACACACGCATATAAATTTTCACTCAGTCACACACACATAAACACATGGTTGTACAAACAAAACACATCTATAATCTCACAGATATACTACATACAATAACTGCAACAGTCACAAACAACCACATCCATCCCCCCAACACACACACACAAATGCACACCACACAAGGTTACAATTATTCAAACAAAATTATACCTGCACTGACATGGTCATGGTCAGAAAATCATCCTGCTTGCAGACACATTCAAACACAGCTGCATTCAAAGACAGCTGGGTAAACATAATCACACACAAATATTCACACAGACACGCAATGTCACACCTCAGTCTCTCACAAACCCATATACAGTGACACATGGTTATACCTCCAGACGCACCCAAACACACAAACTCAGTTTTCCCCCAAACGGTCACAGTCACGCACAAGTGCGCGAGAACAAACACACACACAGAGTGACAGACGAGATCACACTGTCACACCCTCAGTCTGTCGCACAATTATACACATATCACAGTGACACGATCACACACAGTCTCCCCGGCGGTGCCAGTCATCCCAAGCCCGGCCCTGTTCTCTCCCTCTCGCCCCGGAGCCAAGCGTAACTCACCTCCCCGCGCCGCGGGCTCCGGAAACGGGCCCCACGACCAAGACCAGCGACGTCACTTCCCAGAATCCTCCGCGAGGCGGAGTAGGTTAAGGACCGAACCAAGAAGGACCTCCAGTTGTGCGGTACCTGAACTAGCGAATGGAGGAGCCCCTGGAACCACACGAACCACAAGCCCCAGAATGCTTTGCGCTGCGTCCTTTGCTGAAACTACAATTCCCATAAGGCCTCACGCCACGCCTCTCCTTCGCGCCTGCGCTCCTTGCGGCCTCGGCCAGGCGTGCGGGTACACAGGGGGAACTGCGCGACCCCGGCACTCCAGCGCTCGCAGGCTGTGTGAGGAGGCCGGGAGGCTGCCCCAGTGGGTGCTTACAGACGAACGCTCGGGTGTGGCGGTCAGTGTGTGAGGCTTGCTGCACACCTCTGTGCTTGCACACCAACGAGGAGACGGATTCTATCAGTGCAGTGAGCTTCTGTATTTTAAATTACCTCTGGTGATAGTGGATCGTTGTGCGACAGGTTTTGCGTGTGCCACGCAGAGAATGCGGGAGTGTGGAAGTATGGGAGACTGTGGCTGATTTTGGGGGCGACCGTTTCTGTAACTGCGTTCTTGTTCCCGCGTTCGCAAGAGATAACCTGTGAAAGACAACAGAACTGCCTTTTTTTTTCTGCGCTTGCCCCTAGGGTTGATTGTAGGAGAGGGGTCTGTGTGTCTGTGTGTGTGTATCCGTCCCCCAATCTCACTGTCCCAGCACAGC
>NW_006198801.1:83353-90799 GCF_000334495.1 Tupaia belangeri chinensis
TGGGGGAGGAGTTAGTGTTTTCCTCACTCTCCTGTCTCTACCTCCACTTAACCCGGTTTCAGAACGGTAATTGGATTCCATTGTATGAGGTTGCTCATTTGTACCAAAGCCTTTGACAATTCGGTACTCATTAATTTTTTTTTAAGTTTTTTTTTTTTTCCATAGGGCCCGTGCTCGCTGTAGAGGAGAGGGACACAGACAGTGAGTGGGAAAGTGAGAAATCACCCCCAAGGGGGATGCCATGCTGCAGTCCCTTCTCTATTCTCCTGGGATTTGGGCACACACCCACACATGGCCAACGTGATTTTCAAATCACCAGGTCTGGGACTGGAACAGCAGTCTGAGTCAAATGGGAATCCTTAACCATTATACCACCTACTGGCCCAGTCAGTAATTCTTCAGGTTTCTCTTGCTGTCAGTTCCACTTTTCACTTTACAACATTAGTTAGGGCCCAGCTTTAAGAAAACTGCCCACCATCAAGAGGACAAGAATGTGAGCCCCTGAGTAAAAGTTCCAAACAATACAGCATACTTTCCTAGCCCCAGACCTTGGAAGAACTGAATGTGCACCATCAAGATCCTATTAAGTTGGGTGTGTGGAAGCTAGGGGAAGTTATTGAGGATCTGTAAGTTCAATGGCCTTGACTTCAAATTAGCTAATTCTACCATCTGTTCAAATCTGCTATTTAATCTTAGTGTTTTCAATTCAGTTATATTTTTCAGTTCCAGAATTTCTATTTGGTTCTTTTAAGGTAATTTTTACTTCCTGATATTTTATACTTGTTTACGCATTATCCTTTAGTTGTCATGGTTTTTCTTTGAGCATTTTTTAAAAAGAATTATTTATTTAAAATTTTTTTTATTCATTCAGTCATTTTCATTTGACCAGAGAAAGACAGGCACACAGAGAGAAGAAGGAAAGTGAGAAAGCAAGTTACCAGGTCCAAGACTCGCACTGTGGTTGGCCATGTGGGAGTTGGCCATGTGGGAGTGTCCAGCGCCTTAGACACTATGCCACCTGCTGGCCCTTTCTTTGAGCATTTTTAAGACAGTTAAAGTTTTTGTCTACTTATTCCAATATCTGGGCTCTTAAGGAATGGTTTCTGTCAACCTGATTTTTTTTTTAATGTGAATTGACCATGCTTTCGTTCTTTTTGGGGGTATGTTTTGTAATTGTTTAGGAATTAGTACTCCCCCTCACTAAAGATTGCTGTTATTTGTTGAGATATGAAGTTGTCAGTTTAGTGATTTTTCCAAACTGTGTATCTTCTATATGTTCACTGAAATCTCTATAATGTTATCTCTAGGGTCAGTGACCTGACAAAGATTTCCTTAAATGCCAAGATCCAATAAGGAAAGAGAAAAAAGTGTCCTGTCTGTTTAAATTATTTTGAGAGATGCTACACAAGAAGACTATTCAGAGGTTGAAAGGATGGCTGAACTCTGTGCCAGTCCCTTGGCAAACTGCCAGGTAGATCAGAATACAACCCAGTAGTCACAGGAAAAGTCCTATTGCTTACCCAGTGCCAGCAAGCCATATCAGGATCAGAAGCTGCCATCTCAATGGCAACCTGTTTTGAGGCTGTGCTTGAAGACTGGTAACTGCCATACAAATGCTGAAATTTATAAGCCTCTCTATTCATTAAGCAAGCCCTTGTATGCACTAAGTGTTTGAATAGACTCCAGAGTTGTGTAATACTTGATTGGACAGTTGTTGTTAGCTTAATTGTTTTGGTGAAGGACATGATTCTGGAGTTTCCTACTCTGCCATCTTCAAAGAATGTCATTCCAAGGGCTGGCAGATAGCATGGTGATTGAGGTTCAGGACTCCCACATGGCCAGCCATCCTTCGAGTCCCAGACTTGGCAGTTTGCTTTCTCAACCCTTCTCTCCACTCTTTTTCCCCACCTCTGGTGAGCACATGTGCCCTATAGCAATTTAAAAAAATAATAATAAATAAAATTAAATAATTACTTTAAAAAAAGAATTGTCTCTCCATTTATTTACTTTTAACCTATCTATATCACCAGACTTGAAATTACTTTCTTAGAGACAGCATATACTTGCGTCTTTTTTTTTTTTTTTTTGAAGAGGGATTTTTTACTATAGGACACATGCGCTCGCCAGAGAGACAGAGACAGATAGCGAGGAATCACCCCTTGGGGATGGTCATGCCACAATCCCTTGTCCTCCATTCTCCACTCAGGATCTTGGGCATGTACGCACACATGCCTGGCGTGAGTTTTAAGCCGTCAGGTCCAGGACTCAAACCACAGTCAACCACATAGAAGTACAGTGATGTAACCATTATGCCATCTGCTAGTTCCATTGGGTCATATTTTCAATCAACTCTGCTAATTTCTTTTGATATATTTGTACCAGTTAATGTTTGCTGCATTTGTTAATTTAGGATTTAAGTCTGCCATTTTGTATTGTTTATACAGATTTTAGTGGTTGTCCAAGGGCTTATACTATGTAACTTAGTATAGTCCATTAGTATTGACATATAACATGGTATTCTGTTTAAAGGGTAACTCCAGTCTCAGAAAAGATAGCATGTACTGGTTGACACTGCTATGCACCATGGCTGAGTCTGCGTAGGAGGCCCAGGTTTGATTCCTGGCCCATCCTAAAATGTGGACCCAGTGGCATGCATCTGTAGTTCCAGTTGATGCATGAGGACCATGACATAGCAAAACCCTGTCTAAAATGGGGGGAGTGTCACTCCATTCACAAAACAAGAATATCAAAATAGAAAAGAAGTTGGAAAATTGAATACTACCAAAAAGAGCAAGTGCAACAAATACTGATAACAGGCTAATCAGAAGCACTGAATGAAACCTGAAATTGTCCCACGGTTTTAGAAGGGAAAAATTCATTAAGAAGAAATGTCAGTGGGTCCAGCAGGCAGTGTAGTGATTAAGGCACTGGACTCCCACATGGCCAACCACGGTTTGAGTCCCAGACCTGGTGCTTAAAAATAATGCTAGGCATGTGTGTGGAAATCCAGAATCCCAGGAGACTGGAGGAGAAGGGATTGAACCATGGCTTAACCCCCTTGGGAGATTATTTTTTACATTCCTTCTCTCTGTCTCTGGTGTGCACACACATACACCCTATGAAAAAAAGTCATTAATTTTTACAGATCTAAATAAAATAGCTTTGAAATGTATTAAAATAACTTGATGGATATACCTGGAGAAATGTTTTCTAATGTGATTATAAATTTATTAATTTTTAGAGGTTGTTGCCTTAGGGCATGTGTGTTCATTGAGAGAGAGACAGAGACAGTGAGAGGGAAAGCAAAAAATCACCCCCCAGGGGGATGGCCACACCACAATCCCTTCTCTATTCTCCTCCCAGGATCTTATGCATGCACACACATGTGTCCAACATGAGTTTCAAACCATTGGGTCCAGGACTTGAACCGCAGACAGCCACATGGGATACGATCTACTGGTCCGACATGTTCAATTCTAAAATCCAAGTTTTTGAAAATAATAATAATAATACTTTTATTGAAAGAAATAATTAAATTCCAAGATTTAAAGATTAAAACATGGGATCAGCAGATAGCATAATGCTTACGTCACTCAATTCCCAAGTAGTCATCCATGGTTAGAGTCTTGGACCTAGTAACATACAACTCACGCCAGGTATAGGTGCATGAGTGCCCCAGATACTGAGAGAAGAATGCAAGAGGTGAGACTGGAGGTGGCCCCCCCCCCCCGGGGGGTGGGGGATGATTTCTTGCTTTTTGTCTCTCTGTCTCTCTAGCAAGCACGCATGCCTTATAGCAAAAATCTCTCTTAAAAAAAAAAAAAGATTAAAACACAAAAGATACTTTCTATTGAGAAGGAGCAAGAAAACCAGCCCAGAAATTATTATAAGGGAGGAATGAGAAGGGTAGGCCATGCCATATGCACCATTTAGAATAATATTATACTTAGAATTTTTTACCAGGTCTTCTCACTCTCAAGTTTAGATGCTGAACAAAAATTAAGGCTCTTATACCTCAAATCATTTTGTATAATGTTTCTTTAACTCTTAACTCCTTTGGATATTGAAACTTTGGGATCTATATTTCTTTTTTCCCTGCATTGATAGTCAATGAGCCAAACACTGAATCTATTTTTTAAAAAGAATGATTTATTTATTTATTTGTTTGTTTGTTTCCATTTATTATTATTTTTTCAAATTTGACTGGGGAGAGAGAGAGAAAGAAAGACAGAGAGAGAGAGAGAGAGAGAGAGAAAGGGAGAAAACAAGCCGCCAGGTCTGGGACTCGAATCGTGGTCAGCCATGTGGGAATCCAGCACCTTTAACCACCATGTCACCTGCTGCCCCCCCTTTTAAAGAATTATTTATTTGTTTGTTTGTTTCCATTTTCAACACTAAATCTTGTAGTTGCCATTTTCACACTAATTTGAAATCCCGCTTCATCACATTCAAAATGTTCATATATAGATAGGTTTATTTTTCTATTTTAAAAATATTGTTCTAGATGTCAGCATGTGGCTTGGTGATTAAGATGCTGGATTCCCACATGGCCATCCATAGTTCGAGTCCTGGGCCTGGCAGCTTGAAAATCACACCTTATTAGGGCTAGGGTGAAAAAAAAAAACAAAAAAAGAAAAGAAAAGAAAAAAAAATCATACCAGAGGGACCAGCAGATGGTGTAGCAGTTATAGTGTTGGACTCCCACATGGCTGACCACAGTTTGAGTCCTGGACCTGGTGTCCTTAAAATCATGTTGGGCATGTGTGCCCAAGATCCTGGGAAGAGAATGAAGGAGAAGGGATTGTGGTGTGGCCATTGTCCCTGTAGGGGTGATTTCTCACTTTCTCTCTAGCAAGTGTACTTGCCTAAGGAAAAAAAACCTCTAAAAAGAAACAAAAGGAAAATCACACTGGACATGTATGCATGCGTGTCCAAAATCCTGAGAGGAGAATGGAGGAGAAGGAATTCTGGCATGGCCATCATCCCTGGGCAGTGATTTGTCACTTTCCCTCTCTCTGTCTCTGATGAGCACATGCACCCTATGGCTAAAGCCTAAAATACATATGTATGTATGTGAATACATATATATATTCTAAAGATCAATTCTAAATATCTATACCTGGAAAAGATAAATATTATACAGTTTTTTGTGTTTTCCTTTTATTTTCCAAATAAAATTCAGAATCATTTAGTCAAGTTTCATGAAAAAAAAAATAATAATTGTGACCTAACCTAGGATTTTAAATTAATTTGTGGGACACTATCATTTTCAGGGACACTATCATTTTCAAAAAGAAGGTATTCCTGGGACCAGCAGTTGGTGTAACAGCTATGTCACCAGACTCCCATGTGGTCAACTGTGGTTCAAGTCCTGGAACTGGTGGCTTAAACTCACACTGGGCACATATGTGTGTGTGCCCAAGATCCCAAGGGGAGAATGGAGGAGAAAAGATTGTTGTGCGGCCATCCCCCTGAGGGGTGATTTCTCGCTTTCTGTCTATCTTTCTGGAGAGCACATACACCCTGTACCAAAAAACACTCAAAAAAAAAAAAAAAAAAAAAAAAAAAAAAGAAAAAAAAAAAAAAAGAAAAGAAAGAAAGTAAAGAAAAGAAGGTATTCCCAGGGACCAGCAGGTGGCATGGTGGTTAAGGTGCTGGACACTTCCACATGGCCAACCATGGTTCAAGTCCTGGATCTGGTGGCTTGCTTTCTCACTTTCTCTCTCTTTCTCTCTCTCTCTCTCACTGTTCAAATTAAAATAAAATGAATGAATAAGTAAAATGAAATAAATAATTCTTAAAAAAATAAAGAAGGTATTCCCATCCAGAAAAATAGTAAATTTTGTAACAGTTGCAAAGATTTAAACCAAGAATAATCTGTGGGATTTTGTATGATAATTCAAAAAAGAATAGAAAGTAATTTCATATTGTATGTTTTCTTCATAAAGGTACATAGTTCATTTCTAGTCTAAATATACCAGGTCAATAAAAATGTCTTGGACATCTTGGTCCTAGTCCTCAAGCTGAGGGAGAAGCGTATTGTAGGCCAGGATGTTACAGACTTTTGGTGGTGTGGAGGACCAAGAGGAACCTGCGGAGGAGGACTGTCCTGAACTGTTTCCCATTGAGAAGAAGCAAAGAGAAGAGGAGGAGGAAAAGAATATCCTTGGCGCCAAGATCCCAGTCACAATTATCACCGGGTATTTAGGTGCCGGGAAGACAACACTTCTGAACTATATTTTGACAGAGCAACATAGTAAAAGACTAGTGGTCATTTTAAATGAATTTGGAGAAGGAAGTGCTATGGAGAAATCCTTAGCTGTCATCCAGGGTGGAGAGCTCTATGAAGAATGGCTGGAACTTGGAAATGGTTGCCTCTGCTGTTTAGTGAAGGACAATGGCCTTAGAGACATTGAGAATTTGATGCAGAAGAAGGGGAGATTTGATTATATACTGTTAGAGACCACTGGGTTAACAGATCCTGGTGCTGTGGCTTGTATGATTTAGGTCAAAGCCGAATTGGGGAGTGATATTTATCTTAATGGTACTATAACTTGTGGACTCAAAATATGGATTAAAACATTTAACAAAAGAAAAACCTGATGGACTTATCAATGAAGCTTCTAGGCAAGTTGCTTTGGCAGATATCATTCTCATCAATAAAACAGACTTGGTTCTAGAAGAGGATTTAAACAAATTAAGAACAACCATTAGATCAATAAATGGACTTGGAAAAATTTTAGAAACACGAAGATCAGGAGTTGATCTTGGCCAGCTTAATAGTAGGGACAAGTCTGGAGTTGAATATTATATCCCAGAATTTAATAGGAAGAATGGAACCAGAACAGAAGATAAAATACATGAGACTGATAGGTACATGCACCTACCATTTGAACAGAATCCTAACCTGTTTACTGGCTTTAAGAAAAGTTCCTTAGCATTTCTATGATTTAAGTTAAAACTGTTTTTCTTAATAGTACCATGTGAACTTACCATTGAAAGTAGTTAGATTATTTAAGATATTGTTTGATCAATACAATGTGGATGGAAAAGGAATAGAAGACAGTTGTAGACACCAGAGACAGTGGGAGAAGAGGGTGGGAAAGGATAGAGGGTCAGAAGAGGGGTAAAAAATTCTAGGAACTATAAATGGAAAATTTTGGATAATAATATGTATGATTAAGTCACTATGCAATAGATTCTGGATGGGAAATCACATTTTGTATGCTGTGATGATGCTTAGAGAAAGAATGTAAATTAAGTTACAAAAAAAAAAATTTCAGGGACCGGCAGCATAACGGCTATGTTGCTGGACTCCCACGTAGTCGACTGTGGTTCATGTCCCGGACCTGGTGGCTTAAAACTCACGCCGGGCGCGTGTGCATATGTGCCCAAGATCCTGAGAGGAGAATGGAGGAGAAGGGATTGCGGCATGACCATCCCCCC
>NW_006198801.1:91004-93035 GCF_000334495.1 Tupaia belangeri chinensis
GGGGGAAAAAAAGCAAAACATACAGGAAACAAGAAATGGAAAATTATTTGTTGACAATAACATGTATGTTGATGTGCTTGATTGAGACAATATACAGTGTACTCTGGATGGAAAATCTCATTTTGTATGCCGTAATAATGTACAGTGAATGAACATAAATAAATTTAAATAAATAAATAAAAGTTGATCTTGCCAGTGTTTTAGATATTCATGCCTTTGACAGTCTCTCTGGAATAAGTTTGCAGAAAAAACTTCAGCATGTGCCAGCAATACAACCTCACCTTGATCAGAGTATTATTACAATCACATTTGAAGTACCAGGAAATGCACATGAAGAAAATCTAAATGTATTTATTCACAGTCTTCTGAGGGAAAAGAATGTGACGAGCAAGGACAATCACTGAATGGAGGTCATAGGGCTAAAGGGTCTGGTGTCAATCAAAGATAAACCACAGCAGGTGGTTGTCCAAGGTGTCCCTAAGCTATATGACTTGGAATAGACTTCAGTGAGCTGGAAGGATGACACTGAGAAAACATATCAGTTGGTCTTTATTGGCAGGAATTTAGATAAGGATAGCCTTAAACAACTATTTGTAGCTACCGTGACAGAAACAGGAAAACAGAGGACAACACATTTCAAAGAAGATCGAATTTGTCTGTAACACAAGAAACTTTTCTTATCAAAAGGATTGGATGACAAAAATGAGAGTTTCCTACTGAGTGTATTTCTAGCATCTATTTTCATTATTTCTGTAAGAATTTCAGTGTACTTTAAAATAGTAATTTTTTAGAATGCATACAATATAGTATATCAGTACTGTAAGATATTTGACAGTCATATAATAAATATAATCTGCTGGAAAAAAATTTTAAAAACTTCAGTATGAATTCAGTCTGGAACAGGGAAAGCCACAGGAAGCAAGCAAAGATAAAGTACTGACACCTCTTTTCAAAATCTAGAACTAGAATATTTATGGTCCTTCTCACCTGTCAGCTTATCATGTAATTAAACCCTCTCCTACCCACACAGCTATTCTTATCTTCATTAATTCACTGTTTCCCAAATTCTCCCTGAGGTTGACACTGCTGTGTCATAAAACTAAATCATTCATTCATTCTGCCGCCAAGTCTCTTGTTCTCATTTAGGTCAGACAGACATCAGGGTACTGTGGAGAAAGGATTCAAATGTACCCAGAAAATGACACTGGAATAGTCTCTATTCCCTAACTCCAACCTAAAGATATACTCCCCATCAAGTTACCTGACAAACCTTCCACAATACACTATCCCTACTAGGGAATGCCCGAGCTGAGGAAATGCCAGCAGTTCTTCAGATGTAATGAAGATGTGACTCTTACCATTATATTCTCATGCATACTACCATTACACACACATACCAATGGCTGAATTATTACTAAAGTATCAGACCTATATGTGTCCTCCGGTGTCTGATGAAGCATGACTCCTGACCAAAGGCTTCATTACACTCCTTGTACACGTAAGGCTTCTATCCTGAATGTGTTCTCTGATAGCTGATAAGGTTTGACTTCCTACTAAAACCCCATGTACACTTTCTGCAAATATAAGGCTCCTCTCCTGAATGTGTCCTTTGGTATCTAATGAGGTGTGACTGCCAACTGAAGCCTTGCCTACACTCCCTGCACACATGAGGTTTCCCTTCTAAGTGTGCCCTCTGGTGTTTAATGAAAGTTAACTTATCACAAAAGGCTTTCCCACATTCCTTGCACACAAAGGTACCTGAGTGTGCCCTCTTGTGACTAAATAGGTTTGGCTTCTGCCTAAACCTTCTACCACACTCCCTGCACATGAAAGGCTTCTCCTCTGAATGTGTCCTCTGGTGTGAGATGAGGGTTGACTTATCATTAAAGCCTCGCCCACACTCCCTGAACACAAATGGTTTCTCTCCTGAGTATGTCCTCTGGTGTGTGATAAGGGTTGATTTCCTGGTAGAGCCTTGCCCACACTCTATGCATACAAATGGATTCCTGCCCCCCCCCCCCCCCCCCTGGG
>NW_006198801.1:93327-95999 GCF_000334495.1 Tupaia belangeri chinensis
AGCAAAACATACAGGAAACAAGAAATGGAAAATTATTTGTTGACAATAACATGTATGTTGATGTGCTTGATTGAGACAATATACAGTGTACTCTGGATGGAAAATCTCATTTTGTATGCCGTAATAATGTACAGTGAATGAACATAAATAAATTTAAATAAATAAATAAAAGTTGATCTTGCCAGTGTTTTAGATATTCATGCCTTTGACAGTCTCTCTGGAATAAGTTTGCAGAAAAAACTTCAGCATGTGCCAGCAATACAACCTCACCTTGATCAGAGTATTATTACAATCACATTTGAAGTACCAGGAAATGCACATGAAGAAAATCTAAATGTATTTATTCACAGTCTTCTGAGGGAAAAGAATGTGACGAGCAAGGACAATCACTGAATGGAGGTCATAGGGCTAAAGGGTCTGGTGTCAATCAAAGATAAACCACAGCAGGTGGTTGTCCAAGGTGTCCCTAAGCTATATGACTTGGAATAGACTTCAGTGAGCTGGAAGGATGACACTGAGAAAACATATCAGTTGGTCTTTATTGGCAGGAATTTAGATAAGGATAGCCTTAAACAACTATTTGTAGCTACCGTGACAGAAACAGGAAAACAGAGGACAACACATTTCAAAGAAGATCGAATTTGTCTGTAACACAAGAAACTTTTCTTATCAAAAGGATTGGATGACAAAAATGAGAGTTTCCTACTGAGTGTATTTCTAGCATCTATTTTCATTATTTCTGTAAGAATTTCAGTGTACTTTAAAATAGTAATTTTTTAGAATGCATACAATATAGTATATCAGTACTGTAAGATATTTGACAGTCATATAATAAATATAATCTGCTGGAAAAAAATTTTAAAAACTTCAGTATGAATTCAGTCTGGAACAGGGAAAGCCACAGGAAGCAAGCAAAGATAAAGTACTGACACCTCTTTTCAAAATCTAGAACTAGAATATTTATGGTCCTTCTCACCTGTCAGCTTATCATGTAATTAAACCCTCTCCTACCCACACAGCTATTCTTATCTTCATTAATTCACTGTTTCCCAAATTCTCCCTGAGGTTGACACTGCTGTGTCATAAAACTAAATCATTCATTCATTCTGCCGCCAAGTCTCTTGTTCTCATTTAGGTCAGACAGACATCAGGGTACTGTGGAGAAAGGATTCAAATGTACCCAGAAAATGACACTGGAATAGTCTCTATTCCCTAACTCCAACCTAAAGATATACTCCCCATCAAGTTACCTGACAAACCTTCCACAATACACTATCCCTACTAGGGAATGCCCGAGCTGAGGAAATGCCAGCAGTTCTTCAGATGTAATGAAGATGTGACTCTTACCATTATATTCTCATGCATACTACCATTACACACACATACCAATGGCTGAATTATTACTAAAGTATCAGACCTATATGTGTCCTCCGGTGTCTGATGAAGCATGACTCCTGACCAAAGGCTTCATTACACTCCTTGTACACGTAAGGCTTCTATCCTGAATGTGTTCTCAAAACTTCAGTATGAATTCAGTGTGAAACAGGGAAAGCCACAGGAAGCAAGCAAAGATAAAGTACTGACACCTCTTTTCAAAATCTAGAACTAGAATATTTATGGTCCTTCTCACCTGTCAGCTTATCATGTAATTAAACCCTCTCCTACCCACACAGCTATTCTTATCTTCATTAATTCACTGTTTCCCAAATTCTCCCTGAGGTTGACACTGCTGTGTCATAAAACTAAATCATTCATTCATTCTGCCGCCAAGTCTCTTGTTCTCATTTAGGTCAGACAGACATCAGGGTACTGTGGAGAAAGGATTCAAATGTACCCAGAAAATGACACTGGAATAGTCTCTATTCCCTAACTCCAACCTAAAGATATACTCCCCATCAAGTTACCTGACAAACCTTCCACAATACACTATCCCTACTAGGGAATGCCCGAGCTGAGGAAATGCCAGCAGTTCTTCAGATGTAATGAAGATGTGACTCTTACCATTATATTCTCATGCATACTACCATTACACACACATACCAATGGCTGAATTATTACTAAAGTATCAGACCTATATGTGTCCTCCGGTGTCTGATGAAGCATGACTCCTGACCAAAGGCTTCATTACACTCCTTGTACACGTAAGGCTTCTATCCTGAATGTGTTCTCTGATAGCTGATAAGGTTTGACTTCCTACTAAAACCCCATGTACACTTTCTGCAAATATAAGGCTCCTCTCCTGAATGTGTCCTTTGGTATCTAATGAGGTGTGACTGCCAACTGAAGCCTTGCCTACACTCCCTGCACACATGAGGTTTCCCTTCTAAGTGTGCCCTCTGGTGTTTAATGAAAGTTAACTTATCACAAAAGGCTTTCCCACATTCCTTGCACACAAAGGTACCTGAGTGTGCCCTCTTGTGACTAAATAGGTTTGGCTTCTGCCTAAACCTTCTACCACACTCCCTGCACATGAAAGGCTTCTCCTCTGAATGTGTCCTCTGGTGTGAGATGAGGGTTGACTTATCATTAAAGCCTCGCCCACACTCCCTGAACACAAATGGTTTCTCTCCTGAGTATGTCCTCTGGTGTGTGATAAGGGTTGATTTCCTGGTAGAGCCTTGCCCACACTCTATGCATACAAATGGATTCCTGCCCCACCCCCCCCCCCCCCG
>NW_006198801.1:96295-107332 GCF_000334495.1 Tupaia belangeri chinensis
TCTCCTCCCCCCCCCCCCCCCCCCCGTGTGTGACCTCTGGTGTTTGTTGAAGTTTGACTTCAGGCTAAAGCACTGCCCACACTCCAGGCACACATAAGGTTTAACTCCTGATTGTATCCTCTGGTGTGTCTTGAGGTTTGATTTCCAGCTAAACTAACATCCATATTCTGTACATACATAAGGCTTCTTTCCTCTGTATGTCCTTAAGTGTCTGATGAGGTGTGGCTTCTGGCTAAAGCCTTGCTCACATTCCCTGCAATAATAAGGCTTCTTCCCTTAATGTGTCCTCTTGTATCTGATAAGGTGGGAATGCTGGCCACAGCTGCACCCACAGTCCCTGCAAACATAAGGCTTCTCCCCAAAAGCTGCATCCACAGTCCCTGCAAACATAAGGCTTCTCCCCAGTGTGTCCCCTCTGGGGTGTGATAAGGTTTGACTTCAAGCTAAAGCTCTGCCCACATTCCTTGCACACACAAAGCCTGACTCCTGAATGTGTCCATTGATGTATTAAGAGGTTTGACTTCTAAGTGAAACATTGTCCACAGTCCTTGCACACATAAGGTTTCTCTCCTGAGCGTGTCCTCTGATGTGTGATGAGGTTTGACTTCCAGGTAAAGCCTCGCCCACACTCCCTGCACACATAAGACTTTTCCCCAGAGTGTGTCCTCAGGCTTTTGATGAGAACTGATATACTGTCAAAGCTCTGACCCCACTCCCCTGTCGGTGTCTTCTGGAGGCTAAGTAAGTTTAACTCATTGATAAAAGTCTGGCCCAAATTTTTCATATTTAATTGCTCTAAATCCGGAGACTTCTAACCCATGTACTATTTTGTCTGTTTCCTCAAGATCTACTTTCTGTTCTGGACTGGGCCCTATATCCACCACTGCATTGTCTTCCTTGGACCTTACTGACTGTTTTTTAGGTGGGCTGGAAAATGCCTTTGAAGTGTCACTTCTGCTTATTCTTCCAAACAGGAGCTTAGTGTCTTCTCTCTCTTGAATTTCTGCTTTTTCACATAAGCAGGATTGGTCAGAGCTGCTCCTGCTGTTTCTTACCTTCTGGATAGAGTTTCTCTGGGTGTAGATGATTTCTTGCACATAAACTTGAGAACAGGTGAGGCTACACATGCTGGCTAAAGGCTTGCTGACTGGACAGTATCAGAGGTTAGGAGGAACAAGGCTGAATTTCTAAAAGCTGAATAAAGACCCTTTTCAAAGGAGTAATAAGTAGGGCTGCCTAGGCCATTATGTCCACTGGTTATTCCTAATATGTTTATATCAAAAGCTCCCTTCTATTTGGACATCTTTCTAAAGGCCTATTTTTCATTTGACTTTATGCATTAAATTTTCAATTATAGGAATTGGCAAACTCACTTGCAGGCTGAATCCAGCCTGCAACCTGACTTTGTGTGATCCATGAGCTAAAAACGTTTCATTTTTTAATAAACACTTTTTAAAAAGAATTATTCAATTTTATTTTCATTACTTTTTAATTCACCAGAGAGAAACACACACACACACACACACACACACACACACACACACACACTCACAGAGAGAGAGAGAGAGAGAGAGAGAAGGAAAGTTAGAAAGCAAGCCACCAGGTCCAGGACTCAAACCACTATCAGCCATGTGGGAGTCTAGCAGTCCAGCACCTAAACCACCACGCCACCTACTGACTCCCGGTTTTTATGTTTTTAAAGAGTTAAAAAATAAAAAGTAAGGAGAAAAGGGAAGGGAGAGAAAAATGTAACAGAGGTTGCCTGTGGCCTCAAAAACTTATATTTACTATGTGGCCCTTTGTTGTCTTCCTATTCTATTGCAATGCAGAAAACTCACACCAATGGCCTGTTTTCACATTATCTGACAAACTAAAAATGTTCATAAATCCACTAAAAGCATAGACATGGTTTATTCATGAAAAAAAAAACACTGAATGGCAGTCTGTGACATTATTGCTAGAGTTGCTCTTACGCTCTCCCCTTCTGGCCCTACCTTGCTTATGGCATGCAGGCCATAAAACAATCAGTTTTGCTGCTACTGGAGGATATTCACTTGATTAGGAATGGAAGGGAAAAAAACCACAACCATCTGGAACTGTCAATAAAAGTAATGGTTTAGGTAAGAAATGAGCAAGAAAGACCAACAAATGCTATCTGAGGCTGCGGTCTTGATTGATTAGAAAAAGACTGATAGACTATCTAGAAATTTAGCAGAGAGACTGTATAAAGGTTGGCCAGAGAGCTGCTTGATAAACTTTCCACATAACCATAGCTGACTGAAGGGCTGAGGGCAAAAGCAGCAAAAACGAGGCAGTGCAAACTATTTCTACATCTTCACCTGACAAGGAAGCTACAAACAGGGCAGAGGAAAAATAGAGACTCGGTGGAAGGTTAAAAAAAAAAGGCCAGGAAAGACATAAAAATCACCTGAATTTTGCATTCCTCAACCCACACACTTAATCATCAATACAGGTAGGTAGCCTTCCTAACTTGAAGTCCTTGAGTATAAACTATAGTTAATTTTTATACACTACTATGACCAACAGCCACAAGATTGACATCTAGGAAGCCAAAATGAGTACAAGAATACAAAAATCAAGCAGAAGTTTCATCTTCACAGAAAATATACACTCCACAGATTTAAACTAGAAAGTTACTACACAGAGATGGCTGCTTTAGCTCAGTGGTTTAGTGCTGTGCATTGGGAGCTGGATACCACACCACTGGTAAAGGTCCAAATTTGGGTCCCAGTGACTTGAGAAATGAGCCAGACCCATGTGTGTATGCATTCCCAAAAACCTGTAGGAAGAAGAAATGGAGGAAAAAGGATGTGTTATAACCATATCCCATGGGAGGTGCTTCATCTGTCTCTGGGGAGTGCATGCACCTTCCAGCAATAAAGTTTGAAAATTTAATTTAAGGGACCAGCAATTAACATAATGGCTATGTCTCTGGACTCCCATGTGGTTGACCATGGTTCGAGTCCTGGACCCGGTGGCTTAAATCACACCAGGCACATGTGCATACGTGCCCAAGATCCTGAGAGGAGAATGGAGGAGAAGGGATTGCAGCATGAGGGGGGGGTGGCCATCCCCCCTTTCTCTCCATCTCTCTCTGTCTTTCTGGTGAGCACACATACCCTATAGCAAAAAAAAAAAAAAAATAACCCTCTCAAAAAAAATTTTAATTACAAAGAACTCTCACTAAACAAACAAAAAGCAGCCACAACAATCCTCAGGCAGGAAATATATTCAAGTACCAGAGAAATATCTGGTTATAATTAGTATCTTAAATATTAATATCTTAAATATCTTTGTGTCTTAAATATCTAGTTCTGGAAAAAACAAGTAACCCATACTCAAGAAGAATGAAGTCAAGGGGCCAGCAGGTGGCATGGTTGTTAAAGTGCGGAACTACCATGTGACCAACTGTGGTTTGAGTCCTGGACCTGGTGGCTTGCTTTCTCACTTTCTCTCTCTTTCTCTCTCTCCCCCTCTCCCCACCCCCCTCCTCCTGGGGAATTTAAAATAATAATAATAAATAAAAATTAATTACTTCTTTACAAAACCCTTAAAAAAGGAAAATAAAGTCAGTAAAAACTGTTCACTGATTGGGCCTAGATTTAAGGGGATAAAAAAGACTTCAAAGCTAATATGGTTATATTCACAAAAAAAAGGAAATAATATATAAAAAAATTAAAAGTATGATAACTGTAACTGAACAGATAGAGAACCTCAGTGAATAACATAAACTATTAAAAAGAAGTAAAAGGAGACCTAGTTATTGCGTCACACACTGCTAAGATGTTGTGTTCTTCAGGCTGCGACCACATGGAAAGCCCAAGTTTGATTCCCAATCCAATCTAAAGGCCAGACGTGGTGTATGCCTATAATTCCAGGACCCAGGAGGATGAGGTAGGAGGATTATGACACAGAAAGACTTTGTCTAAAGAAAAGAAAAAAGAGGGACCAGCAGTTAGCGTAACGGCTATGTCACTGGACTCCCATGTAGTAGACCGCGGTTCGCATCCCGGACTGGGTGGCTTAAAAACTCATGCCAGGCGCATGTGAGTGCATGCCCAAGATCCCAAGAGGAGAATGGAGGAGAAGGGATTGTGGTGTGGCCATCCCCCCTGGGGGGTGATTTCTCGCTTTCTATCTCTCTGTCTCTCTCTGTCTGTCTGGCGAGCGCACGTGCCCTAAAGCAAAAACAAAAAAAAAGAAAAGAAAAAAGAGGGCCCATCTTGTAGCTTAGTGGTTAGGGGACACAAAGGTTACATAGTCAACTGTATTTGAAGCCTATCCACAGTGACTTTAAAAACACAATGAGTGTGCATGTATGCATGCCCCAAACCACAACAAGATGGTGAAATGGAGAAGGGATTGAGGTCCAACTTCTCCCGATGGGGGTATTCTTTCTCCCTCTTCCTCTCTCTGTCCCTTTTTCTCTGTGGGAGTACATACTCCTCTGGCAATAAAAATAAATAAATAAGAGGCTGGCAGGTGGCATGGTGGTTGAGGTGCTGGACTCCCACATGACCCTTCAAGTTCTGGACCTGGCGGCTTGCTTTCTCACTTTCCCTTTTTCTCTCTCTCTCTCTGGTCAAATTAAAAAAATAATATTAATACTAAATAAAATGAAGATAACTCTTTAAAAATAGATAGGTAGATATATAAAAATATTTTTAAAAGTTAAATGTAAACATATCATACAACCCCCAAATTCTACTTCTAATTATCTACCCAAGAGAAATGAAAACATGTGGCCACACCAATACTGTTACAGCATTATTCACAATAGACAAAAAAAGAACAATCCTGACCCAAAAAAATACAGATGCAATATATATATAAAATGTTCAAAAATGGCAAATTTATAGATAGTAAGAAAACTGCTGGTTTTCTGGGGCTCTGATGGAAAGATGGGTGAATACAAATGGGCAAAAAAGAACTTTTTGAAGTGATGAAATGTTTTAAAGTTGGATAGAGTTGATCATCACACAACTCTGTAAGTTTAGCACAAATAATTGAACTGTACACAGTTTTTATACTATATAAATTATATAGGATATAAATTATGCCTCAGTGAAGCTGTTAAAAAAAGGAAAACTGCGGGATTATATTCTAAAATATTGGTGTCATAAAAGACAAAGGAAGGTTGTTAAAATTGTTTATATAAAAGAAAACTAGGGACCAGCAGTTAGCTTAATGGCTATGTTGCTGGACTCCCACGTAGTCGACTGTGGTTTACGTCCCGGACCTGGTGGCTTAAAACTCACGCCGGGCGCATGTGTGTGCATGCCCAAGATCCCCAGAGGAGAATGGAGGAGAAGGGATTGCGGTGCGGCCATCCCCCCTGGGGGGTGATTTCTCGCTTTCTGTCTCTCTCTGTCTGTCTGGCAAGCGCACACGCCTTATAGAGAAAACCTCTCAAAACAAAAGGGAAAACTAAGTTGGCATGATAGATAAATGCACTAACCAACCTGGACTGGATCATATTTTAGAGAGGAAAAGACGTATTGTATCTACTGACAAAATTATAATGTAAATGGTAGCTATTAGGCAAAATTGCTAAAACAAATTAAGTTTACTGAAGTTGATAACTGCACTGTGGCTATATGAGAGAATATTACTCTTAGAAAATTCACAGAAACACTATTAACAAACATGAATATACATATATGTACATATATACATAGATATACATACATATGAAGAAAGGGGAAGGAGAGACGAAGAGCATGCATGTGAGACAGCACATAAATGGGGCCAGCAGGTGGCATGGTAGTTAAGGTGCTGGGCTCCCTCATGGCCAACCACTGTTTGAGTCCTGGACCTGGCGCCTTGCTTTCTCAGTTTCTCTCACTCTCTCTCTCTGGAGAGTGCATGTGCCCTATACCAAATTAAAAAATGATAAATAATTTTTTAAAAGAAAAGGCAGCACATGAGCAACGGATAAAACTGTTGACACACTTAGCTTGATCTAAGAAGAGGAAGCAGAGATAAAGTGACACAGAGACAGAATAGTGGTGGACACAGGCAGTCTGTGCCTGACTGTGCCGTCAGGCAAGCTAAGCATCTTTATTTATAGAAAAAGGAGGAAATGTGATTATGTGATCTTTTTGATATTCTACAGATCCATAGTTAAATATTACAGGAACAGAAAAACAGTTCATACAGATAACACACAGCTGTCATATATACTTTTGGCTACAACAAAGGAACGGATCTTATTAATTTATCTAGTGAAGTGAGGTATAGTTACAGATGTGGGGGGAAATTCCCACTATACATCAATAGGAAATGGTTACGCTATAAAGATGTAATAAGAGGCAGAGCAGGGGTCGGTCTTCACTTGGGGTCAGGATGTTTCCTGAACTCTGCGAATGTTTCCTCAGAGCAGCCCCTGTAAATTCCAACAATTGCTCTGCCTGAGGGAAAGGTCAAGTAAAGGTTTCACCACAGAACTCCTCCTGTGATTTTAAAGAGACATGTGACATCTGCTCAGATTATGTCCCTACATTTCTTTTTCTTTCATTTTATACCTAACATTACTTGACGTTGTCTTGAGGGGGAGTTCTACACCAAGACATGCAAACAGGCATATGCTGAATGCAACGGCATGAGAATAAAATGGCAAACAGCAAGATCCCACCAATGAACAATTGTTTGAGTCAGGTAAAACTTGTCCACCCAGTCATCCATCCAAACAAATCCATGTTATTATATACAACAAATCATCATTGACTTGGTGGTTAGTGTAGCACACATCACTATAAACAAGTTCTCGGGGGTTGGCTGCTTATCTTGTTCTTTTAGCATTTTCTGTACATCATTGGCTAGTGTCTTAATATCACCCCAGGTGCTAGGGATTGCCATGACAATCTTGTTCTTCTTCTTCTTGATCTTCCTTTTCTCCTGTATCTTCAGTTGGAAGTGTGGTATTGGGTCTTTTAGTCACTGGTGCCAACTAATGATGTGCAGGTCACACACACCAAGAGAGAATCCAAATCAGACCTGTGGGAGTAATCTCAGAAGCAAAATCTCTCCCCAGGTAATTAGGGGAACTGGGCCTTGCCAGGTTGGGTCAGGTGGTGTCTTATAGAAAACTCTAACTGGGAGAAGGTTTTGCATAGATGATAAATGCTGCCAGGTGGTGCCCTATGGATGCAATTTTGAGTCAACAGTCCAGTTTAAATTATTTAGTTTGAACATGGTTAGGGAGAGTAATTTGGCAGCATGTGTGTGTGTGTGTGTGGGAGGCCAGTTCCCCCTTTTTTGTTTTATATAAATTGTGAGAGTTTGTTTGATATATTGATGCATATGTTTGACAATTGTTTTGCCAGTGGGGTTATATGGCATCCCAATAACATTCTGATTATTCCAATCTATACAAAAATTATGAAATTTTGGCAGAGTATAAGCAGGGCCATTGTCTGTTTTTAGAACCTGAGGCTTTGCCATGACAGCAGTGGCAGCTAAAACATGTCCAATGACAGCAGCCAAATTTTCAGAAGTATGAGCAGTCACCCAGACAAATTGAGAAAAGGTATCAACAATAACATGGAAGTATTTTCAGGGTGCTAAGGAAGGAAAATGAGTAACATCCATTTTCCACAGTTTGTTTGCCATGGTTCCCAGGGGTAAATAGGACATGAAGTAGGGAATATGCTGGTGGCAATGATTACAAGATTTTACAATGTCTTTGGTCTGTGCTAAAGGAAGATGAAACTGATGAGACAAAGTTTTATCATTTTGATGGAAGAATCAGTAAGAAGTGATAGAATCTGAAAAAAGGGATACATGGCTGCATTCAGTGCTGTGTCTGCTTCATGGTTACCTTCTTATAGAAGGCCAGGAATTTTAGTGTGACTTTGAATGTGGGCTATAGAGAAAGGGTTTTGTCAAATACAGAGTAAAGTTTGCAAGAATATAAATAGACTATATAGATTTTTATCTAAATGTGGGGAGAAAATAGCATTACCAATGCAAGTGACTAAGAGCGGCATATTGACTGTTGGTAATAATGTTTATAGATTAGTTAGGAAACAGTCTAAATGCTAGATGTATAGTAGTCATTTCATTTCGTTGTACTGAATGATGAGGAGTAGTAAATTTGTGATGCCAAACCCTATCCTTATGAAAGATAAATACCCCCCTAGTTTTATTACCATCCATGAATATGGTGATGCCTTTTATGGGATATTTAGATAAGGTAGAGATCAAATATACATCTGTGACTTGTAATATGTCCTTAAGAAATTGAATTCTGGGATCTTTGGGGATCCTGTAAGTAATTAAACCTATCTAGGTTGCTAAAAGAGTTTGATAGATTTCAGAAAACTCAAAAAGCATTTGATGCTTCTAAGGAGCATGGTAACCATGTTTTCATAACATCCTGTCTAGTAAGAGCTAATGCTCGATTTCTACCCTTGTAAATTAAAGTAGCCAAACTGTTATCAATGGTGGAAATGTTTGTACCTCTGAAGTGAGCCAGATGAAACTATCCCATGATATATATTTGAGACTCCTGCATAGCAATTATAGCTGCAAAATAGTAGTTATCAGAGTGTAGGATTATTAACAGTAAAGGACTTTGCCAATTAGCGACTTGATCAATAAAAATCTGTCCTAAAAGAGCATTGATGTCTTGAAGTCCTGAATCACCATAAGCATTATGGAAACACATTGTTTAACATCAGTTAAATCTTTCATAAGAAAGCAGGTGCTAGGAGATCAGTGTGTAAGGGAAAATAAGGTCTGAGCCAATTAAGGTGTCCTAGAAACCATTGTAGCTGGACTATAGTCAACTGGGATGACAATTCCACATAAGGAACCTTAGGATGGAGTAGATGTGAGTAAATTTGTGGCCCAGATATTGTATTTTTTCTATTTGTATATTTTTGCTATTCATAAGCCATTACTCTGTAAAATCTACTTAAACTTTTCTAAATGAGTATAAGCTAAATCAGAGATAGCTATCAAAATGTCATCCATGTAAGGATATACTAAATGTTTAGGATACATGGCACGGTAGGGTGCCAAACCCTGATTTACATATTGGTACAAAGTGGAGCTGTTCATCATACCTTGAGGCAAGACTGCCCAATGGAATCTCTGAGCAGGGGACAAGTTATTAATTGTGGGAAGAGTTGGGACCAGCAGTTGGCATAATGGCTTTGTCATTGGACTCCCACGTAGTTGACTGCAGTTCAAGTCCCAGACCCGGTGGCTTAAACTCACACTGGGCATGTGTGCATGTATGCCCAAGATCCCAAGAGGAGAATGGAGGAGAAGGGATTGCAGTGTGGCCATTTCCCCTCGGGGGGAGGGGTGGTGATTTTTTACTTTTTGTTTCTCTGTCTCTCTCTGTTATTCTGGTAAGCACACATGCCCTATAGAAAAAATAAAATAAAATAAAACCTCTCCAAAAAAATGTGGAAAGAGAAAAGGTGAATTTTACTTGATCCTCTGGATATAATGGGATAGTAAAAAAGCAGTCCTTCAAATATATAATAAATACCCTATGATCTAAAGGAATCAATTTAGGATTAGGTAAGCCACACTGTAATGGGCCCATTGGGATCATTAATTAATTAATGGCTCAAAGGTCTCGTGAAAGTCTCCATTTCCCTGATTTCTTTTTTATAACAAAAATTTGTGTATTGTATGGAGAAGTGGTTTATTCTAGATGTTCTGCCTTAAGTTGTTCCTTGATTAAAGCCTCAGCAACTGTACATTTTTCTCTGGTTAAGGGCCATTGCTCGACCAAGACATGGTCTTGAGTCTTCCAAGTTATAGGTAAGGCAGTTGCTATTGAGGCTGCTACAATAAAGGGAAATGGATGGCCATTTTGAGCTGTTGTAAAATATCCCTGCTCCATATCATGAATGGAATATTAATCAAAAAGGGTTGAATTCTTGCTATAATCGGATGAGGATTTTCTGGTTTAGTGCAGTTCAAGGATATCCAACTACAGTAGGTAGGTGAGGTTCCTCCTATAGTCCATACCTCCCAGATGGAGTCCTAAGACCAAGCAGCAGGCCAACTGGAGAGAGGAAAAGCATTCACATCTATACCAGTATCTAAAAAACCAACAACCTCCTGGATGTTTACCAAAAGTGTTAAAGTAGGTTTTTCCTGCTGGATTGGAATGTTAACATTCAGAACAGTAGACCCCAAACCCTGGTCATTTTGCAAAAAGTTCTGTGGGGTCACTGACACATATGGCAATAATACTAATTGTGCAATAAATTTTCCTTTCTTTATTTCTTGTGGGAGAAAAGACCATACTTGAATTTTTTTTATTCCAGTAAAATATGAATCTAGAATTCCAGGAGTGACAAATAAGCCTCTTTTAAAAATATGAGACAGAGGAAGAACTAGTCTCATGTGCCCACCCTTTTTTTTAATTTAATTTTTACTTTTTTTTTGGAGAGGTTTTTGCTATAGGGCACATGCACTCACCAGAAAGAAGGAGAGACAGAGAGACAGAAAGTGAGAAATCACCCCCCGCCCCAGGAGGATGGCCACACCACAATCCCTTCTCCTCCATTCTACTCTCTGAATCTTGGGCATGCATGCACATGCACCTGGTATGAGTTTAAGCCACCGGATCCAGGACTTGAATTGCAGTTGACTACATGAAAGTCCAGCAACATAGCCATTACAACCATTACAACAAATGCTGCTGGTCCCAATTTTATTTTTACATTTTATTCAGAATTTTATTTTTTGCCCATTACACATATTACCATGAGCTTTTTTTTCTGAAACTTTTTAAAATTAATTAATTTACATTCATTTCCTAAGCATCGTCACAACACACAAAATGTGATTTCCCATCCAGAATATACTGCATAGTGGCTTAATCATGCCTGCTATCACCAATAATTTTCCATTTCTAGTTTCATATAAATATATATATATATATTATATATAAATAACCCCTATTTCTGACCATCTGCCCTTTCCCACCCTCTTCTCATACTATCTCTGGTGTCTACAGTTGTTTTCCATTCCTCCCCCACCCCCAAC
>NW_006198801.1:107421-111406 GCF_000334495.1 Tupaia belangeri chinensis
AATGCTATTTCACCAGTTCAGTCTCATGTATTTAATCTATCTTCTGTTGTGGTTCAATCTTCCCGATTAAATTCTGGGATATAATATTTAACTCCAGACTTGTCCCTATGATTAAGTTGGCCATTTTCTTAGTTTTTGGACTCTTATTTCTGTGTGTCTGTATTTAATTTTCCTGGTATAGCACTCCCTTGGGAACTTGGAGATCTGGTCTGGTGTTCACAATTTTTTTCAGGTTTTGTTTATCTGAGAATGTTCTTGTCTTTTCTTTTCTTCCCATATAAAGAATAATCTTGTCGGGTATGGTGTTTCTGGTTGAAATTGCTCTTCCCTTAACATTTTGAATATATTTTCCTATTCTTTCCTCACTTGCATTGTTTCTGATGAGAAGTCTGCTGTTAGCCTGATGGGATATCTTTTGTAGGTAGCTAGCTGTTTTTCTCTTGCCAATCTTAGTATCTTGTCTTTGTCTATGATTTTGGTCAATCTGGCTATAATGTGTCTTGAAGATCTTCTTGCGTTTGTTCTATTTGGGGGTCCTTTGTATTTATTGGGACTGGATCTTTGAGTACCTCTCTAGGTTTGGAAAGTTTTCTTGCAGGATCTCATGGACTAGATTATCAATGCCCTTATGAGTCTTTTTACCTTCAGAGATACCAATTATATGGATGTTTGGACGTTGGATGGTACCTAGTATTTCTCATATTATTATTTTTATTTGGGGGGGGGCAATTTTCTCAGTCTTTGTGGTGAATTTCTCTAGGCCATCCATTTTCTCTTCTACACCTGAGATTCTATTTTCTGTATGATCTAGTCTGCTTTTAATACTTTACAGGGAGCTTTTGACTTCTTCTTGCATTATGGCCTTCATCTATAACAGGTCAATTTGATTCTTTTTTAAAGTGTGTAATTTTTCTTTTAGATATTACAAGAATTTCCTCACCTCCTGGAACTCATCAGCTCCTTTCTCCTGCCTCTTCCATGGTTCATTATCTCTCTTCTCTTCCATCTCTGTTAGCTTTATCATTAGGAATATTCTAAATTCTTTATCAGACATTTCCATGATTTCCATTGAACTGTCTGTGGATGAAGAGGATTTACTCTTTTTCCTTGGAGGAGAGATATTTTTCTTGCTTTCCCATATTTCTTGTGGCCCTGTGGTTATTTCTAGTCATCTGAGATATGGTGTGTTTCTTCCTAGTTATTTTTTTAATTAGTCAAACAAAATACACAAAACAAGAAATTTTATTATCTCCAATGCTGGTGCATAACAAATAACAAGCTTAAGTAGAGGAGGAGAGGGAGGAAAACTTTAGATACTGAAGATAATTCCTAGGTAGGTTTAAACCTTTAAATTCTAACAGAATAATTATTCACAAGTCTTTTTAGATATAGAGCTTTTCCTTTTACTTGACAATTCTGTTTTTGAAATATAGAGCTCAACTAGTCTTTTACCTTTCAAGTTAAAAAAAAAACACAAAGCAAGCAAAACAAAAGTTCTCTAGTATATAAAGGTGCTAAAAAAGTCACTTTGTATGTTCATATATATTTTAAGTCTAAATCTGAAATGTTTTAAGTCATTTAAAAATGTTTATGACAATTTAGTTTCTAAATCACAGAACACACAGTAGTTTTACAAATGATCAAGATATGTGTACAAATAAAATATGCTTTTGGAAACACATTTTAAGATATAGCAGCACATATGATACATATATCTTTTCAAGTTTCTCATCCTTTGAGATAATCAAGAATTCTCAATTATCTCACACTGAAAATTTAGCCTTTGATAATGATGGCTTAAACCAATCACAAAGTGGAATTTCCTGTTTTCTCAACAGGTTTGCATCCAAATAACTCAAAGATATCTTGTGTCTTTGTTGAATATTCTGTTCTCATTATAAAGTTAGTATCATGGGCTCTTGTACTGGCCATTTTTTGTTGGTCATGATTTATCCCTGTGAAGCCTTCTGATAAAACACATACAAAAGGTATTTTCCTCAATACATGGAAAATGATCTGGATCAATAAAATAATGCCATAGGTATTTTAGGACATTCTTGAAAACAGATTTCAATCATCTTAAAATCCTTTATTTCTTTAATGATCCTCTTCCTTTTTCAGAACTGTGCACTGTTCTATTGCCTTCTATTCTGAAAAACAAAAACTTTCATTTTTTTAATCAAGTTTTTCATTGGCACAGAACCATTTGGAATGAACCCCAAATACAGTGAAATGCTGGGTCTGTCCTCAAGTAGTTTCCTCCTCTTTTAACAGCAACCAAATTACTATCAATAATCTCATCACAGCCGAGTTCTTCAGTTAGACGATTGACAACCATAAGTGAAAAGAGCTCTTCGATAAAAGCCAACTGATCAAATGGGGTCTTCTCATAATGCATCTGAAACCCGCCACCCAGAGCTGCTTCTCTTGCTCTGGATATTCTCAGGAATATCTTGTTGGCCTCTTGGGCCGCGGATATTCTGTAGTCGGCTCCACTCAGCGGCTCCTCTTCCAGATAGTCATAGTCGTCCTCCCAGTCATCAAATTCCTCTCCCTGGCCCTCGCCCTGGCTCTCAAAGTCCAAGCCCTCCGCACACTGGCCCGCCTGTCCTCCAGGGTTTACCCGCTGTCGCCGCCATTGGCTGGGGGCCCTCCTCCTTTCTTTGGGCTCTCTCCCCCCAGCTGTGGTGGGGCCCCATTGCGGGAGGGCCCCAGGGATGGCTCCCGGACCCCCGCTGCCTACCTCCATCTGGGGAAGGTCACCTTCGTCAGGAATCACATCCATCTGCAGATCACCGCTCTCTTCATACAGCTAGGACAGTTCCCCCATTTCTGACATGGTACAAACAGTTCAAACTCCTTTCTTACTAATTCTTTTTTTTTTTTAAATCCCCACCCCTCCCAACTGCCTCTTCCTAATTCTTGAAGTTCAATATGAGTGTTCAGGAGTGTGCAGAGAAAGGGAATCTGGAATCTCTTCATTGTTCCATTTTTATTCCTTTGTGCAGCAGATTCAGTGGCTATTGAGGAATATGTTAACCTTAATAGTATTTGGATGTTTGACTATGGTTCCCTTAGATCCATCTAGAGACACAGTGAATGGAGATTGAGGAGCAAAGTGATGAGATAAAAAGAAAAATAAAAGGAAACAGAAAGAGAAAGAGAAATAGAAAAAAAGAAGAAGAAACAGAGGAAAAGAAGGGGAAAAACAACCAAATAAATGTTTTTTTTTTTTTTTTAAGAAAAAAATTAGCAAGATAAAGGAGGGGAAGCCAGGAGAATACTTTACCTTAAACATTTTTTTAAAGGAAAAATTACCAAAAAATGAAAAGGCAGAGATAGAGGCAGAGAGAGACAGAGACAGTGAGAGAGAGAAGGCTAGAGGGACTCCCTACCACTTGAGTTTGGGGGCTGAAGGCAGAATTATCAGTAGAAAATTATCATTTCTCTTTTTCTCTGAAATCACTACTTCTCTGGAACCATGGAGGAGTCTTCTTCTGAAGGCCTGCCCCTTGCCTCTCTTGGATGGGAGAGAGAAAAAGGATTATTCGCAAGATAAAGTAGGGGCTAAAAGCCAGGAAAATACTTTACCTTAAAAATTTTTAAAAAGGAAAAATTACCAAAAAATGAGAAGACATAGACAGAGGCAGAGAGAGACAGAGACACTGAGAGAGGGAAAGTAAGAATCACCCCTCAGAGGAGATGGCCATGCTGCAATCCCTTCTCCTTCCTTCTCCTCTTGGGAATCTGTACACACACACACACACACACACACACACACACACACACACACACACACACACACACACGCCCCGTGTGCCTCTTCTGGATGGGAGAGGGAAAGGGGATTATTAGCAAGATAGAGTAGGGGCTAACAGCCAGGAGAATACTTTACCTTAAAAAATTTTTAAAGGGAAAATTACAAAACAATGAGAAGACAGAGGCAGAGAGAGACAGAGACAGAGACAGAGAGAAGGCTAGAGGG
>NW_006198801.1:112152-114460 GCF_000334495.1 Tupaia belangeri chinensis
GCTTCCCAGTAAGGCTGCCAGTTTCTGGAGCAAATAGCAAACAGCCTTGCTGACATGCTAATTGACCCAAGCTTTGTTCCAAGGTCGGGGGGCGCACAACAGTAGCCTTGCCAACATGTTGATCCGACTAGAAGTGGAGCTCAAAGGTCAGGGGGCTCAGACAGATCCTGGGGCCTCACCGGGTCGGACTCCTCCACCCTACCACTCAAGTTTGGGGGCTGGAGGCTGAATTATCAGTAGAAAATCTTCATTTCTCTTTTTTTCTGAAATCACTAGTTCTCAGGAGCCATGGAGGATATGCTCATTCTTTAAGGGCTCTGGTAATTTGCTTGTTATCAGGGGAACTTCTCCTGGCAAGCTTAGTGAAACACTTTTGGGCAATTAAATCAATGCCAGCACTTCCAGCCATGGCATGTATGGAGTCATAAATTTTTGGTCTTGACTCTTGAGTAACAGTCTTGTTGTTTTCTATTGAGTTAGATTGAGTTGAGACTTAGACCTCCTCAGGCCCAGGGCTGGAAGTGTGCCCAGCAAGGGGTTTCCCGACACGTCGGTGGTAGACCTGCATTGATTTGTCCAATGGTAGCCTTTGTCACAGCATTTACATTTGGAGGAGGGCTTCTTTTGTTTTTCCTTACAATCTTTACTAAAATGTCCCTCTTTTGTACATCGATAATATTGTCTATCAGGAGGCCACAAAACTGCAGCCAGAAGCCCTTGCTTATGACTCTCTGTTCCTATTATCTGACATCCCTCTATCATATCTGCTAACAAGGTGGTGGGCTTGCCATAAATTCCATTCAACACCTCTTGACAATCCACATAATCATTCTCAAAGGCCAGTTGCTTCAACAGTGCCTCAGCCACATCTACATTCTCTACTTGGCTTTGCAAAGACTTTTGCAACCTATATGTAAATGCATCATAGATTTCTTGTGGTCCTTGATGCACCTTAACAAAAGAAATGCATCCTCCAGAGGGATCAGGTATTTTCTTCCACACACATGTGGCAATGCTGGTTATTTGTCCAAAGGATTCTACAGGCATGCGAATCTGTTGATTCTGAGCAGCATAATCACTGATAACATGTCAACAATCACCTCTGTAATATTTAATGAATTATTGTCAGCCTTCCAAAGGTACCTGTCATCAAAATCTTGCCTCCAAACTGTGTGCTGGGCAGGAGTGGTTACCATTATTACCAACATTTTCCACTCATTATACGTAAGCTCATAACCCTCTGCTATGCTTTCTATCATTCCTAGAACATAATGATTGCTGATTCCATAATCTAAGATAGCTCAATTCAATTCTTCAAACACATTATAAGGTTAAGACTCATATACAGGGGCCTGGTTAGGACCCCTGCAGCATATGCTGAGGCAAATGGACAGTATAGGAGTGTCCCCATCTTGTAAGGCGCCGTTATGACATTCCTGCAAATACCCCCTGGGTGGCTTTGCTGTAAGAGTCTTTTCAGAGAAGGTATGAAACAAGGGAGGAGGAGTAGAAAGAGTTGGCAGGGATGTTGGATTATTTTTGGTCTCGGCACTAGTTACTAATACTTCTTTTGGAGGGAGGTCAAATTTATCAGTTCTCCCAAACTGAATTATAGCATCCCAGCATAGGTGCCAGGCATGTAATTTTTTTTTGGGGGGGGGAGAGATTTTCACTATAGGGCACGTGTGCTCGCCAGACAGAGAGAGACTTAGAGACAGAAAGAGAGAAATCACCCCTGGGGAGGATGGTCACGCCACAATCCCTTCTCCTCCATTCTCCTCTCGGGATCTTGGGCATGCACGCACACGCGCCCGGCGTGTTTTAAGCCACTGGGTCTGGGATGCAAACCTTGGTCAACTACGTGGGAATCCAGCAACATAGCCATTACGCTAACTGCTGGTTCCCCCAGGCATGTAATATTTTCACAGGAGCACATGAGTCCTCATAGAAACACAGGCCAATTTTTTCCCAGTTGGTTAATTTCAAAAGACCCTGCCTCAGGATACCAAGGGCAATAGGTGTCAATTTCCTTTAACATCTGGGACATAACCATTGATGACATGAAGTGATTTGCCTGATTGAATAGAAATAGCAACTCATCCTTGTGATCTGCATGAGTGGGAGACAGTCTGTTACCTATACTAAATTCCTGAAATCTCCAAAGAGATGTACTGTGTCTGGACCCCTGGGGGGACAGCCGAACAGGTTTCCTGAGTGAAGGAGTGAGAGCCGGGACAAGCGGCGTAGTGTTACAACACGGAGACGACAGTGTCGTCCATTTATTGTGGGCAGCACGGTACAGCACAGA
>NW_006198801.1:115393-121066 GCF_000334495.1 Tupaia belangeri chinensis
TCCAGAGACGATGTAGTGTTACAGCTCTTCAGGGTCTCCCAGGTCGTCTGGAGACTGCACGGTGTTTCAGCTCTTTGGGCTCTTCAGTTGTCATCTTCCTGGTCGTCTGTCTTTTATGGGCCAGAGATTGTGTTTATATACACATTGGTGGGCTGTGATTGGTTGAATGAAGGATAGCAAAAGGTAGGTTATGATTGGTTGCTTTGTGGACCAATCATGAGGTACCCGGATATGCAAATCTGAGGAATTCTAAGCTCACCGATTTGCTATGTGAAGTGGCCAATCAGAGTGTGGTGTTGAAGGTGAGGTTTTTTTGAAGGGGAGCCAATTGTGGATTTTTGTAATTGTTTGCTCTCTGAGCCTAAGGTGGCAATAGTAAGAGACTCATGAAAAATGGCCTCAGCAGACTCGCTGGTGCACAGCCTCCCACAGTACTGTGCACCTGTAGCCCTTACTTGTGTGAGGAATTAGTGGGCAGAATGCCCAAAAGCTAGCCACTTTGCTTATCTCCAGCTCTGAAAGGCACAGATCTCATCTGTAGCCTTAGGGATCAGGTGCCAACACAGCTGCCACAGGGCTATTTCATATAGAGTTCAGAGCTTAAGGGTGTTTAAAAGCCAGAAAGTCTCATATATTTTCCAGCATACACGACTTTTGAAACCTGGTGCAAAACAAGCACAACAGTGAGCCAATTAGCCCATTTGGAATTTGGCAGTGTAATATTATGACAAGGATGAATAGTAATTCCTTGGCAAAAGCCTCTCAATAATGTCCAGTAAGGTGGATTTCCTGAGGGGAAAAGGTGATTACGTGATGGTTTTGACATTCTACATCCATAGTTAAATATTACAGGAACAGAAAAACAATTGATATAGATAACATGCAGCTGTCATACATACTTTTGGTTATGACAAAGGAACAGGTCTTACTTATTAATTCTTATCTAGTGAAGTGAGACATGGCTACAGATGTTGGGGGATATTGCCACTATACATCAACGAGAAATGGTTAAACTATAAAGATTTAGTAAGGGACAGAGCAGGGTTGGCCTTCACTTGGGGTCAGGATGTTTCCTGAACTCTGCAGATGTTTCCTCAGAGCAGCCCCTGTAAATTCCAACAATCACTCCTCTTGAGGGAAAGGTTTCACCACAGAACTCTTGCTGTGCTTTCAAAAAGACATGTGACACCTACTCAGAACATGTCCCTACATAAAACAAATTGGGTAAAATATTAATAAATGATTATATGGTGCCATTTATAACACATATATGCCATATATACTTATACATATCTGAGAGGACTTCAAACAGTTCGTGGAGTAATGCATTATGATAAAACTATGCAGGAAGTTGAGAATATTTTCCCACCAAAATAAACTCATACTTTTTTCCCCCTAAGTTTTGCTATAGGGTGTGTATGCTTTTCAAAAAGAGATGAGATAGAGAAATTTAAAAAATTATCTCCCATGGAAGATGGCCACACTGCAATCCCTTTCATTCCTTAACCCTCTTGGGATATTGGGGATGCATGTACACGCACCTGGCATAAATTTCAAGCTGCCATGTTTAGGGCTGAACCATGCAGTTGGCCATGTGAGATCCAGCACCTTAACCTCTATGGTTAAGGTGGTCCTAAACTTTAATTCCAATCTTTCATGAACTTTTTGAAGTCCCTTTATTATCAGAGTCTGTATGTATAAGGGTATGAATGTATTTTGTCCACTATTTTTATTTTCCTGTTAAAAATAAATATGATCAATCCACTTCTGAAAAAGGCAGTAGACTGACATGGTCACAAGGGCCCCTTGCAGCAAATAACTATAAGACTGGGTAAAATACAACAAATATTGCTTAAAGGCACTAGAAAATATCCCAAACTTGCCAGTAGCTGGGGAATAGTATATGCTAAAAAAAGTTGCACCAGAAAGGGGTAATAATTTTACTTGTAGCTTTCTTGCCCAATAATACTCCCAATGCTAACAGCTGCAACAGTGGTGAGAGACCATACCCTTATTTTCTGGTTCAACATGCTAGGGATCAGTGATGAGAGCCAGAGTAGCAGCTGCAGATATAAAAGGAATTCCTCACAGCAAGAAAACTACAAAAGGAATGAGATACAAAACCTTGATATAAACTCTGGCCTAATCTCTGGATTACATACGTGAGGGAGAGACCAAAGGGTGCATGGCAAAAAATCATGCAGATATGAGAGAGAAAAATACTCTTGAAAGACAAAGATGCATGGGGTAAGATCTGTGAATTTACTGCCTTTTCGACTGAGTGCATTCTATAACCGTGTAGCTCAGGGGAAATAGGGTGAAGTTGAAGACTTATGGACTTGAACTATCAGAAAATAAAAGCCAGAAAAATAGCTGGATAGTGAGTCCCAAAAAGTATGGAAACCACTGAAAAAGGGAGTATCTGAATATGTTCTCTCTCCAAATCCTCAGATGACATATAAACTATGTAAGAACCTGGGATATCCTCTCTCCCCATAAACCAGGAGGTTAAGCTATGAAGAAAGAACAAAGCAGGAACCGTGAAGACAAAGTTTACCATTAGAGTTCAGATGAGAAACAGGAAAGTGGGGCCATACTGACCAAAAAAAAAAAAAAAAAGAGTATGCAGTTAGTAGACCCAATTGTTGAATTCAGCAGACAAAGATTTAGAAGAATTTATTATAAATATTTTCAACTATTTAAAGGAAATTCAGTTTAAAGAACTGAAGAAAAATACAGTATCAGTGGGAGAAAAGATGTAGACTCTTAATAGAGAAATGGACACTCTGTTTTGGGTTTGGCATTGCTTTAAGGTGAGTGCACTCACCAGAGAGAGAAAGTGAGAAATCATCCTCCAGGGGGATGGCCACACCACAATCCCTTCTCCTCCATTCTCCTCTTGGGATTTTGGACACACGTGCACATGCACACATGCATGATGTGTTTTTCAGGCCACCAGGTCCAGAACTTGAACCACATAGTCAGTCATGTGGGATCTGGTGCCTTAACCATCATGCCACCTGGTTGTCCCCAGACACATTTAAAAAAAAAAGAAATTTGTAATTGAAAAGAACCATTAACTGAAATTTAAAAAAATTACTAAAGGGCCAGCCAGTGATGTGGACCTGGATCCCACATGGCTGACTGCACAGTTTGACTCCTGTCTGGGGGCTTGAAAAACACACTGGGCATATGTATATGCATGCTCAAAATCCTAAAAGGAGGGATAAATAGAGAAGAAGGAAGTATGGCAAGGCCATCCCCCCTGGGGGTGGATGGGTGATTTCTCACTTTCTCTATATATATATATCGCTGGTGAGCCCAGGCTCTCTATGGCAAAAATCTCTCTTAAAAAAAAAAAAAAGATTAATATAGAACAAATTTGCCTGGTGTCCAGTAGACAGTCTCCATGAAGTTTACCCCTTTATGATCTCTGAAAGCAGCAAAAACCACAAACACCACTTCAATGCCCCTTTGCATGTGTGCAAGAAGATCATGTATCCCCTCTCTCCAGCAGCAGAAGTACAATCGCCACTCCATGCCCATCTGCAAGGACAATGAGATCCATGTGATTTGAAGACATTAAAAAAGTCAACAAATTGGCAAGGTAGCCCAGGTATATAGGAAGAATTGTGTTTTGTTTTTTATTTTTTTGAGAGTTTTTTCTTTTTTTTTTTTGCTATAGGGCGCGTGCGCTCGTCAGACAGACAGAGAGAGACAGAGAGATAGAAAGTGAGAAATCATCCCCCAGGGGGATGGCCACACCGCAATCCCTTCTCCTCCATTCTCCTCTCGGGATCTTGGGCATGCACGCACACGCGCCTGGTGTAAGTTTAAGCTACCGGGTCCAGGACTTGAACCGCGGTCGACTATGTGGGAGTACAACAACATAGCCATTACGTTAACTGCTGGCCCCAGAATTAAGTTTTCTACATAGAGAAGCACAACATGAGAAGGCTAGTAGTATGTCCATGTGGGTATTCACCTGAGCAAGATAGTTATCACCAGGCAAAAACTGGACAAAGATGAGGAAAAAATTCCTGAATGATAAGCCAAGCTTTGACAACTGGGAAAGGAGAAAGAGCCAAGCCAAGTTTCGACAACTGGGAAAAGAGAAAGACAAATATAAGGAAGAACTTATTAGGAAAATGCAGGAATGAATAGAACCTGTTGTGTAACCATTGTATAACTGTAGTTTTTAGCCTGGTGTGTGTTTCTTTGGAACTCTGTAAGATGCTTCTGAAACATTTTATCCCCAACCCCTATTTTGTTACTATCTATAAATTGCTTTCACAATTTTGACTAATAATTTTATTAATAAACCCCAGAAATATTTTTTTAAAAAGATTAATATATAGAGTTCAATGCCATGGACCAGCAGGTGGCATAATGGTTAAGGAACTGGACTCTCACATGGCTGACTGCAGTTCCAGTCCTGGACCTAGAGGTTTGAAAATCATGCTTGATGCATGTGTTTGTGGATGTCCAAAATCGCAGGAGGAAAACATAGGATAAGGGATTGCGGCATGGATATCCTCCCTGGGAGGTGATTTCTCACTTTCCCTCTCACTATCTCTGTGTCTCTCTGGTGAGCATACGTGCCCTATGAAAAAAACTTAAAAAAAAAAAAAAGGAAAAGAAAAGGGACAGTTTTCAGACTTCACCCTCCTGTCCCCCAGATCTAGCCAGAGTAATCCTCATGTACCATGGAATCAGTTGCTCAAAGGAGAAAAATGGTACTGCTTAGAGTTTGTAGATCACCTCCTCCTGCATGCCTCTAAAATGTTAAGTTACTTTCAAAGGATATCCCGTCAGGTTTATATTTAACTCCAAAAATTAGGAAAAAACATATAATCCATCAGATGACTAGAAACCACTGCAGAGGCACTAGAAATATGAGAAGTCAAGAAAATATCTCTCCCCCAAGGGAAAAGAATAATTCCTCATCCTCCACAGACAATACAAGGAAACTTGTGGAAATGTCAGATAAAGAATTTAGAATATTCATAGTGACAAAGCTAACAGAGATGTAAGAAAATGGAGACAATGTACAAAAATCAACTCAAGGTGGATCAAATATCTAAACCTAAGACCTCAAACCAGAAAACTGCTCCTGGAAAACACTGGGGAAACTCTGGGAGACATTGGGGTAGGCAAAGACTTCTTTAAAAAGACCTCCAAAGCACAGTCAATAATCCCAAAAAATAGACAAGTGGGATTACATCAGACTACGAAGTTTCTGCATGGCGAAAGACACAGTAATTAGAGTGACTAGACAGCCCTCAGAATGGGAAAATATTTTTGTAAACTGTGTGTCAGATAAGGGACTGATAACTAGAATACACAAGGAACTCAGGCAGCTGTTTGGAAAAAAAGATGATCAACCCTATTAAAAGATGGGAGAATTAGTTGAAAAAACTACTCTCTAAGGATGACATACAAATAGCCAAAAGGCATATGAAAAAATGCTCAACATCCCTCATTTTAAGGGAAATGCACATCAAAACAACAATGAAATATCACCTAACCCCAGTCAGAATGACTAAGATTAAAAAAAAAATGATAAGTGTGGCGGGGGTGTGGTGAAAAGGGAACTGTCTTACATTGCTGGTGGAAATGTAAATTGGTTCAGCCACTGTGGAGAACAATTTGGAGATTCCTCAAAAATCTACA
>NW_006198801.1:121092-121413 GCF_000334495.1 Tupaia belangeri chinensis
AAAAATTTTCTGCTGAGACTTCTTCCTCACTTATTTCTAGAAAGGCACAAACCCAGGCCCACCTCCACATGGATCCTGAACTTCAGCTATGAACTAGTGCTTTCAGAGACTTAAAATAAAAATTTTCTGCTGAGACTTCTTCCTTACTTATTTCTAGTGGGTAGTGTTACCTGTCTCTTCATCTCCAGTTCTCTCTGTCTCTCTGTGTCTCCCTGAGTCTTTTAATTTTTAATTTTTTTTAAGGTAAAGTATTCTCTGGGCTTACAAGCCCCTTTATTGTGTTAATAGGTGCCTCTCCCCTTCTGTTTAGGAAAGGCACAA
>NW_006198801.1:121534-122513 GCF_000334495.1 Tupaia belangeri chinensis
TTTTTCTTATTATTTTATGTTTTCTTCTTTCCTTTTCTTTAATTCTTTTTTTTTTTTTTTATCTTTACTCATTTGCTTCTCAACCTCTCCTCACTACGTGTCTAGACAGGTCCAAGTGAACAGAATCTATACATCTGAATACAGTTAGGATTAGAACATTTCTCTATTCCCACTGATTCTGATGCACAAAGAGAGAGAATGCAATGGAAGAGAGACTGCAGATCAACTCCTCCTGCATGCCTCTGAACACTCAGACTGAACTTCAAGAGTTAGAAGAAACACACCATCCATCTGATGACTAGAAATCACCACAGGGTCACAAGAAATATGGATAAACAAGAAAATACCTCTCCTCCAAGGAAAAATAAGTCCTCTTCATCCTCAGACAGTATGATGAAATTTATGGAAATGTCTGATAAAGAATTTAGAATTTTCATGGTGACAAAGCTCACAGAGATCAAAGAGAAGAGAGACAATGAACTGCCAAAGAGGCAGGGAAAAGAAGCTGATGAGCTTCAAGAGGTGAGGAAATTCTTGCAAGATCTAAAAGAGGAATTACACACTTTACAAAAGAATCAAATGGACCTGTTAGAGATGAAGACTATAATACAGGAAGTCAAAACCTTCCTTCAAAGTATTCAGAGCAGACTAGATCACACTGAAAATTGAATCTCAGTTGTAGAAGATAGAATTACTGGCCTAGAAAAATCCACCACGAAGACTGAGAAAATTGTCCAAAAACATGAGAATACTATACGAGAAATACTAGATACCATCAAACGTTCAAACATCCGGATAATTGGTATCCCAAAAGGGGAAGAGACTCATAAGGGCATTGATAATCTATTCCATGAAATCCTGGAAGAAAACTTTCCAAACCTAGAGAAGCATTCAAAGATCCAGTCCCAAGAAATACAAAGGACCCCAAATAGAATCAACCCAAGATCTTCTCCAAGACACATTATAGCCAGATTGAGCA
>NW_006198801.1:123958-134895 GCF_000334495.1 Tupaia belangeri chinensis
TTTTTTTTTCTTTTTTTGGAGAGGTTTTTGCTATAGGGCATGTGCGCTCGCCAGACAGAGAGAGAGAGAGACAGAGAGGTAGAAAGCGAGAAATCACCCCCCAGGGGGGATGGTCACGCTGCAATCCCTTCTCCTCCATTTTCCCCTCGGGATCTTGGGCACGCACACACACACGCCCGGCATGAGTTTAAGCCACTGGGTTGGGGATGCGAACCACAATCAACTACATGGGAGTCCAGCAACATAGCCATTATATTAACTGCTGGTCCCTGTTTTCTTATTTTAAGGATTGTTGTCTTGTCTTGAGCTGCAGATAGGTTCATATACCTACTATTTGAACAGAATCCCAATTTGTTTCCTGGCTTTAAGTTTTAAGCATATTTCTTTAGCATTTCTTTGATTTATTAAAATTAAATCTGCTGCTCTTGAAATTGAAAAATATAGTAAAAAATACAAAATTAATAACCATAGTGAACTATATAACATCAGCTAGGTCTAGGTGCTACCTTATAGTATATTCATTCTATTCAGAGTTTCATGCCTTAAGTCAGACATGTATTCCTAGATATGTATATATTAGCAGAACTTGCTGTTGAAAGTAGTTAGATTATTTAAGAAATTTTGTGAATCAATAAAATGTGGGGGTGGGAAGGAATGGAAAACAACTGTGGACACCTGAGATATTGTGGGAAGAGTGTGGGAAATGGCAGAGAGTGAGAAATAGGGGGGAAAATATATATATATATGAAACTAGAAATGGAAAATTATTGACAATAACATGAATGATTAAGCTACTATGCAGCATCTTCTGGATGGGAAATTACATTTTGTATGCTGTGACAAAGCTCAGTGAATAAATGTAAATTAATTAAAATTAAATAAATAAAGATAAGCATTTTTTTTTAATCTACAAATGAAACTTCCATATGACCCAACAATCCCACTTCTTGGTATCTACCCAAAGGACAGAAGAATTCTTAATCAAGAAAGTACTTGCACATCGATATTTACTGTGTCATTAATCACAATGGCTAAGACATGGAACTAATCCAAATGCCCCAGACCAAGCCATCTGCTTGAATGCTTTTAACACACTCCTCTAATTTTGCCACATCTGTCTCGTCATCCCAAGATGAAAGACTTGGCAACTACTGTGGGGTTTTGGGATTTCTTTAATTCATACTGTGCAAGGTATTCTTCCCTTAGCCTCTTTTCTTCTTCACTTTCCTCCTCCTCGTCAGATCCAAAGAGATCAATGTCATCATCATCATCTTTACTCTCGGGAGCTCCACATCCTGTGGTGTCTTCCACATTGGCAGGGCCATACTTGCCCAAATCTTTCTTCATTGCTGGCAGGCTGGCCTTTTCCTCTCATAAGACTTGATGTGATTATACCAACAGAGAGCATGACACAAGTTGGCTGGCGGTGGATTGGAGACTACTTCAAATACTGCCATGTCTGCTTGTGATGGAACATACCCCTCAATGTAGCTCTTGTCCACCAGGTAATTGTTGAGTACCTGGAGGCTAGTGGGGCTTTTCAGATCTCCAAAACCCATGGTGTGAGCTGTCTCTGAGAGCTGGGTAGCAGCTGTGAAAAAGAGCACAGGCAATCCAAACCTGGCGCTACCAGAAAAAAAATAAATAAAAGGCCCCAGCATGATTTTTCAAGCCTCTAAGTTTGGGACTCAAACCATGGTCAGTCATGTGGGAGTCTGGTGCCTTAACCACTATTTCCTGCTTGTTCCCTTCTGGCAAAAAATAATTGTTAATTTAATTTTTTAAAAATATTATTACCTTTAATTTGAACAGGGAGAGAGAGAGAGAGAGAGAGAAAGTGAGAAAGCAAGCCATCAGGTTCAGGACTCAAACTGCAATTGGCCATGTAGGAAGAACATGCCCCAACCACCATGCCATCTGCTGGTCCTCTGGCAAAATATTTTCTAAATTTGGGTGAATCTAATTTTCAAATTCTCCTTTAGGAGAAGAGTGTATAAATATTTCACAGTTCTTCAGTCAACTCTGGTGTCAAGTAAATTTCTCTATAAAAGTAACAAATTTTGTCGAAATTTTCATATATGATAAAAATGCCCATAGTAAGACCAGCAGGTGGCATGAGATTAAGGTGGCCGAATCCTATGTGGTCTATTCTATGGTTGAGTCCTGGATGTGGCAGCCTGAAAATCACGCTTGGCATATATGCATGCATGCCCAAAATCCTGAGAGGAGAATGGAAAAGGGATTGTGGCATGATCATCTCTGCTGGGAGGTGACTTCTCACTTTCTTACTGTCTCTAATGAGCACACATATCCTATAGCAAAAACAAAGTACACACACACTCACAAGATCATAATACTTTCAGGTTTTTAAATTGAGATGAAATTAATATAACATAATAATCATCCCATTTAAAGTGTACTTTCAATGGTTTTTAGTATAGTGACAAATTTGTGCATCTACACTAATTCCACACTTTTGTCTCCCAAAGATACAGTCCTTTTTAGTATAAAAAAATAATAATTTTAGTATTTCATTCACAATGCTGTTAATTTGTATTAACACTGATTCCACTACTAGACTAAAATTTATCTTTTTTTTACATTTAACTTTTTTTTCTTAGTATTAAAATGTGATGCTAAGATATTATTATTAGGACCAGCACATGGCAAAACGGTTACATTGCTGGACTCCCATGTAGTTGACCATGGTTCATGTCCCAGACCTCATGACTTAAAACTCATGCCAGAAGCGTGTGTGAGCATGCCAAAAGTCCCAAGAGGAGAATGGAGAAGGGATTGTGGCATGGCCATCCCCCCTAGGGGGTGATTTCTCGCTTCTATCTCAGTCTGTCTGGTGAGCACATGCACCTTATAGCTAAAATCTCTCCTTAAAAAAGATATTTATTATTACACCTAAGTTTAAAGTTTATATACTTTGGCATCTCACTCTTATATGGTTAAGGAAAAAGCATAAAGAACGTTTCAGAAAACTATGAGATCTTTTGTTTGAGTGTGAGTGTGTGCATGCATATATGTTATGTAGTATGCCTGTGATTAAAGGTCTTAAGGAATTCCATTCAATTTTCTTAAAAAAATGTTTTTAATTTCAAGAAAGGTAGTTTTAGCTTTAATACATCAAAATAAAAAAATTTTAAGAGAACTTTGCTTAAGACTTAAAGCCAGGAAACAGGTTAGGGTTCTGTTCAAATAGTAGGTACATGGATCTGTTCGCAATTCAAGAGAAGACAAAAAACCTTAACTCTGGAAGACAAAGCATAGAAGAAGATCAGTAATGTTTTAGTCAAAAGTCATAAAATTCTATTTCACCAGTTCAGACTCATGTACTTAATCTATCTTCTGTTGTGGTCTGATCTTTCCGTTTAAATACTGGAAGATAATGTTCAACTCTGAACTTGTCCCTACCATTAGGCTGGACATTTTCTTAGTTGCTTTAGAACTCCTATGCCTGTGCATCTTACTTTAGGTTTCCTGAGATAGCATTCCCTTCAGAACTTCTTGGTCGGGTGTCAGTAAATTCTTTCAGGTTTTGTTTATCTGAGAATGTTCTTGTCTTCTCTTCCCATATGAAGGATAATCTTTCTGGATATAGTATTCTTGGTTGAAATTGTTTTTTCACTCAACACTTTGAGCATATTTTTCCATTCTTTCCTTGCTTGCATTGTTTCTGATGAGAAGTTCACTTTTAGCCTGATGAGATATCTTTTGTAGGTAACTTGATGTTCCTCTCTTGCCAATCCCAGTATCCTGTCTTTGTTTGTGGGTTTGGTCAGCCTGGTTGTAATATATCTTGGAGAAGATCTTGATTTGATCCTATTTGGGGTTCTTCGTAGTTCTTGGGTATGGATATAAGTTTGGAAAGTTTTCTTCCAGGATTTTATGGAAGAGTGCCAGGACCTGCTCAGCTGAACACGTTTTTCTCAGTAGTGAAGGCTGTGGATTAGAAATAGGGACCAGCAGTTAGTGTAATGGCTATGTCGCTGGACTCCCACGTAGTCGGCTGCAGTTCAAGTCCCGGACCCGGTGCCTTAAAACTCATGCCGGCGCGTGTGTGTGCCCAAGATCCCTAGAGGAGAATCGAGGAGAATCGAGGAGAAGGGATTGCGGTATGGCCATCCCCCGTGAGGGATGATTTCTCGCTTTCTATCTCTGTCTCTGTCTGTCTGGTGAGCGCACAAGCCCTATAGCAAAAACCTCTCCAAAAAAATAAAAATAAAAAAGAAATAAACACAGTAACAAACACACAGACACTCGAGTATAGAAAAATGAGGATCCGGTGGGCCCAACTTCTCTGGTGGAGATGTCATGACCCAGAACCAGCCTCAAGTTTATTCTTTTAAAGGGCAGAAAATGGGGTAAGAGGAAATGGAGTGCAAAGAGAGTGGGAGAAAAGGAAATGGAACACAAAACCAGTTGTTTTTGGATGTAAATCATCTAAAGATGTAAAATTGTGCCATTTAATTTCTCTGATCTTTTTGGGGCAAAATCTGATAAACACATGTAGCTTCCTTTAGCCTCAGGTAAAGGAAGTAGTATTGGGTTTCTACAACAACAGGCAGATAACTGATAACAAGAGGCAGATAGAGTCTTTTTTTTATGTAAATGCCTTCAATAGCCATTGCTAGAGTAACTCACAGAAGCACATTTCTGCATGCATGCGTCCAAAGGTCACACCATGTTTTCTCAGATTGCCAATCTCCACAGAATAGATTATCAATACCCTTATTAGTCTTGTCACCTTCTGGGATACTGATTATTCAGATGTTTAGATGTTTAATGGTGTTTAGTATTTTTTGTATATTATTCTCATTTGGGAAGGGGGCTATTTTCTCAATTTTCATGGTGGATTTTACTAGTCCAGCAATTCTGTCTTCTACATCTGAGATTTTATTTTCCGTATGATCTAGTCTGCTTTTAATACTTTCAAGGGAGGTTTTGACTTCCTGTATCATAGCCTCCTCTCCAACAGTTCCATTTGATTATTTTTTATGGTGTGAATATTCTCTTTCAGCTCTCGCAAGAACTTCCTCACCTCCTGGAACTCATCAGCTCTTTTCTTCTAGAGTTCATTATCTCTCTTCTCTTCCAGCTTTGTCAGCTTTGTCACTATGAATATTCCAAATTGGTTTTTTTTGAGAGGTTTTTGCTATAGAGCACGTGCACTTGCCAGACAGACAGAGAGACAGAGAGACAGAAAGCGAGAAATAACACCCTGGGGTGATGGTCACACTGCAATCCCTTCTTCTCCATTCTCCTCTCGGGATCTTGGGTGCCCACGCACACGTGCCCAGCGTGAGTTTAAGCCACCAGGTCCGGGACACGAACCACTGACGTGGGAATCCAGCAACATAGCCATTACACTAACTGCTGGTCCCAATATTCCAAATTCTTTATCAGACATTTCTGTGAGTTCCATTGTACTGTCTGTGGATGAAGAGGAGTTATTCTTTTCCCATGAGGGAGAGGTATTTTCTTGGTTTCTTATATGTATTGTGCCTCTGCAGTGATTTCTAGTCATCTGATGGGTTAGTCATTTCTTCCAGATTTCTAGAAGTTCAACTGGAGTGATCAGAGGTGCACAGGAGGAGGTGATCTGCAAGCTCTTTGCTGTTCCATTTTTCTCTCTTTGTGCCACGGATTCGGTGGGAATTGAGAAATAGTTGACTCTAATAGTATTTGGATGCTTGGCAGTTTCACTTAGACTTGTCTAGACACTCAATGTGTGGAGGCTGAGCAACAAAGTGATGAGGTAAAAGAAAAAGGATAGGAAACAGAGAGAGAGAGGAAAAAGAAAAAACCAAACAGATAAAAAAATTATTTATTTTTAAAAACAAAAGATGAAAACTGCATGTCATGTTCCAAAGCACTAGATCTCAGCTCTCATGGTGGACTCAGTCTTCTGAAGGCCTACCCTTTTTGCCTCTCCTAAAAGGGAAGGAGGAAAGAGGAGGGGATTATTAACAAGATAAAGGAAGATTTCAGAGCCAAGAAAATACTTTACCTTAAAAAATTAAAAAAAATTAATAAAAAGACAGAGACAGAGAGATAGGGAGAGAAAGAGAGAAGGATAGAGGGGTCTCTACTGGGGAGACTTCTCAGCAGAATATCTTCATTTCTCTTATTCCCTGAAAGGACTAGATCTCAGCTTTTCTTCTCTTCAATTTGTTTTATGAAAAAGAGCACTCATGGGCCTAGCAGATGGTGTAATAGTTATGTTGCTGAACTCTCATGTAATCAGCCACAGTTTGAGTTCCAGACCCAGTGACTTAAAACATGATGGGTGCGAGTACAACTCCAGCCACTGTGCCTCCTGGGTCTGGTATTCCTTGTTCTTGCGGGGCCCTGGGGCTCCGCACCATGGCCATTAGTCATATGTTAGATTCTGGAAATTACGGTCAGTCTCGGGGTGAGCAGCAGTTATTCTTCCTATGGGAATCAAAGCAACCAACCAAGGATATGGATAAGCAACACAAAGCTATTCGGGCTATGAGAAAACAACTGATTTGTCTTAGGGATAGAACTATGGTGGTTACTCCAGTTATGGACAAAACAAGTCAGGTTATTCACAGTCTTATGGTGGTTATGAGAATCAAAAAGCTCTTATGGGCATCAGTCGTATAATAACCTGGGACAACAGAGCACGGAATCATCAGGAGGTCAAGGTGGAAAAGCACCTTCTTATGACCAATCAGACTATGGTCACAAGATTTGTATGATCAGTAGTCAGGCTATGATCAAAATCAAGGCTCATATGATGAGCAGTCAGATTATGATCAGGAACATCATTCTATAATTAAAGACAGCAGTCTTATTCACATTACAGCCACCACACACAAGATGACTGTTGTGATATGAGTAGGTATGGAGAATAATAGAGGATATGGTGGGTCACAGGGAGGAGGTAGAGGGCATGGGGATATAACAAGGATAGAAGAGCTCCTATGACAGGATCAAGTGATGATTACTGCAGTGGCTTCAAAAATTTTGGTAGTCACAGGGATTATGGACCCAGACCAGATGCTGATTCAGAATCTGATAATTCAGATAACAACACAATCTTTGTGCAAGAACTTGGGGAGGGTGTGTCTACAGATCAAATGGGAGAGTTCTTTAAACAAATAGGAATTATCAAGACAAACAAGAAGACTGGAAAATCAATAACAAGTCTTTACACAGACAAGGATACAGGAAAGCCAAAAGGAGAGGCAACAGTGTCATTTGATGACCCTCCATCAGCTAAGGCAGCCATTGACTGGTTTGATGGAAAAGAATTCCATGACAACATCATTAGAGCATCTTTTGCTACTAGAAGACCTGAATTCATGAGAGGAGGTAAAAGTGGAGGTGAGCATTGAGGCCATAGAGGATATAGAGGTCATAGAGGCTTTCAGGGGAGAGGTGGAGACCCCAAAAGTGGTGACTGAGTTTGCTTCAATCTGTCATGTGGAAATATAAACTTTGCTTGAAGGAATTCCTACAATCAATGCAATGAGCCTAGACCAGAGGACTCTCACCCTTCAAGAAGAGATTTTCATGGGAGAGGCTACAGTGGAGAGAGGGACTACAGAGGTTGTGAGGGCAGAGGTGGAGACTAAGGTGGCTACAGTGGAGACAGAAGTCAGGGTGGTTATCGTAGAAACAGAAGTAGTGGCAGTGGCTATGGTGGAGACAGAAGTGGGGGTGGCTATGGTGGGGACAGAGGTGGCTATGGTGAGGACAGAGGAGGTGGCTATGGCAGAGACCGAGAAGGTGGTTATGGAGGTGATTGAAGTGGCTATGGTGGAGACTGAGGAGGGGGCTATGATGATCAAGGCAGCTATGGATAAGATTGAAGTTGCAGGGTGGGGGGGAGGATTGCTATGGAGGAGACTGTGGTGATGGCTACGGTGGATACTGAAGTGGAGGCTATGGAGGAGACAGGAGTGGTGGGGGCTATGGAAGAGACTGAAGTGGGGCCTATGGAGGAGACAGAGGTGGCTATGGAGGCAAAATGGGAGGAAGAAATTACTACAGAAATGATCAGTGCAACCAACCATACTGATGACTGTTTTGAATGTACCTTTGTCTCTGACATGATCCATAGTGAAATTGCCAGAGTTTTGCCTGTTGCTTTCCTCGTGGCCTCTTCTTGGGTAGTGAAATTAAGTGACATTTGGTTTTTTATTTGGGTGGGAAGGCTGGGACAGTTTTTCTTTTAGAAATGTCCATTGAAATTTCCCCCTTTACTTGCCAACCTTCTTCCCAACTCTTGAAGCTAAGTACATTGTTAAATACTGGCAAAATGGGAAGTGTTTTGTAATACTGCAATAAAGTCTGCTTGTTTTGTGGGGGAAAACAAAATAAAACAAACAAACAAACAAACAAAAAAACCCGAAGAGTGCATGTGCGTGTATGCCCAAAATCCTGAGAGGAGGATGGAGGACAGAGGACTGTGGCATGGCCATCCCCCCTTGGGGGTGATTTCTTGCTTGCTTTCTCCAGCAAGTGCACATGCTCTATAGCAAAAATCTCTTAAGAAAAGTAAAAGAATGTTTGTGGGAGGCTGCGCACCCAACGAGTCTGCCGAGGTTTCTCAGAGAGCAAACAATTGCCATGATTGGTTCCCTTCAAAAAACCTGACCTTCGAAACTTTGCTCTGATTGGCTACTAGAATCCCTCAAATTTGCATATCTGGCACCTCTTGATTGGTCCAAAAGCAACCAATCATAACCCACTGTTTACAACCAATCACAGCCCACCGTTTACAACCAATCACGGCCCACCATTTACAACCAATCAGGGCCCACCGTTTACAACCCACCAGCATGTATATAACCACGATGCCTGGCCCACAGTAGCCAGATGACACAGATGACCAGGAAGGCAATGATGACCAGGAAGACAATGACTGAAGAGCCTGAAGAGCTGAAACACCGCGCAGTCTCCAGACGACCCTGAAGATCTTGAAGAGCTGACACTGCCATCGTCTCCAGACGACCTGGGAGACCCTGAAAAGCTGTGACACCACGTCGTCTCTGTGCTGCTCACGGTAGATGCTGTAACACTACACCGCTTGTGCCAGCTCTCACTCCTTCACTCAGGAAACCTGTTCAGCTGTCCCCCGGGGTCGGTACAAATGTTCATAAAATTAATTTAAATGCTTTTCAAGTTCATATGACTTAAGTAAATAAGCCGGCTTCAAATACAGTAAAAGAAAAAGAATTTAATAAGTGAAGATCTTCATGGTTTCCAACATACATTTTGTCCAAAGTTTTTTATTGAGAGGCAAAAAGCATGTTTATCTTAATATGGTTGGCTTAATGAAACAGCTGGTTTACATGTTCTGCTATATTTTACATGGTGGATATCTAATGGGGAAATGGACTCATTACTAGCTTTTTATCACTTTAGTTTTGGTGTCCAGACACCAAGTTAACCCTTTTTCATCCCTAAAGTGCTTGGGAAACATTTAACTTTTAATGTGTCCCTCCCCAAATCAAATTCTAAATTAAGTTCTTTTACCTAAAAATAGCCATTGGATATTTAATGGGCCTCTGAAACATCCAAAAGAGGGGATCAATAGATAGCATAATGGTTACATTGCTGGACTCCATGTAATTGACTATGGTTCAAGTTTTAGACCCAGTGGCTTAAAACTCACACCAGGTGTGTGTGTGTGTGTGTGTGTGTATGTGTGTGTGTGTGCATGCTCAAAATCCTGAGAGGAGAATGGAGGAAAAGGAATTGTAGAGAGGAGAATGCAGAAGGGACCGAGACATGTCCATCCACCCAGGGGATGATTACTAGCTTTCTCTCTGTGTGTCTCTCCACATGCCCTATAGCAAAAAAAATCTCTCAAAAAAAAAAAATCCAAAAGAGAAATGTTAGAACTAATAAGAATTATTTTCCTATGTTAAATGATATGGGGAAACATTGTCAAATTGAGCAATTTTAACTTTATATTTGAGTTATTTATATGGGTATTACATGTGTGTATGTATGTATGTATGTATATATTTATACATGTATATGTTCCAAAATTATTTGAGATTCTCAGAAATCTATAGTCTGATACTTATCAGTCATGTTGTAGGGTATTTTAAATTGGTGTATATTACAGATACAGCTGAATTTCTTTTTCAGTTATAAATTTATTTTTTTATTTATTTTTTGCTATAGGGAGCATGCAAATCAACAACCCTGGGAATAGGAGAGAATTTTTGTTAACTGTGTCTCAGATAAGGGACTGATAACCAGAATACATAGGGAACTCAAGCAGCTTACCTGGAAGAAAATGATTAACCCAATTAAAAGATGGGGAAATGAGATGAATAAACACTCTCTAAGGAAGACATATGAACAGCCAAAGAGCATATGAAAAAATGCTCAACATCCCTCACTGTAAGGAAGATGCAGATCAAAACCACAATGAGATACCATCTAACTCCAGTCAGAATGGCATAGATTAAAAAAACAAATAATGATAAATGCTAGAGGGGATGTGGTGAAAGAGGAACACTCCTACACTGTTGGTGAGAATGTAAATTGGTCTAGCCACTGTGGAGAATGATATGGAGGTTCCTCAATGACCTTCAAATAGAACTACCCTACCATATGATCCAGCAATTCCACTCCTGGGTATCTACCCAAAGGACAGGAGAGCACTCAGTCGGAAAAGCGCTCACACATCTATATTCATTGCAGCCTTATTCACGATTGCTAACACATGGAACCAACCCAAATGTCCACAAACAAATGAATGGATTGAAAAAGTGTAGCACATATACTCCATGGAATACTATTCAGCCGTAAAAAAGGCCCTGGAATTTGATAGAAAGTGGACGAATATGGAAGATTTGCTGAGTGAAGCAAGTCAGGTTATGAAAGAGAGACATTGTATGTCTCCACTTAACATATACCGACTGTCTGCACTCTATGGT
>NW_006198801.1:134908-150667 GCF_000334495.1 Tupaia belangeri chinensis
GTATATCATGCTGGGTAAAGTCTCTTCACAATCTAAATGATGTATAGTGATTTAATGTATGAATAATAATAAAAATATATATGAATTTTAAAAGTTTAGGGGAGAAAGACAGTAAAAACTGTGGGTACATTTATGTGAATATGTCATTTACATATTATAAAGGGATTTCCCTTATTGTCATTTTCATTATAGATTTTTAGTTGTGTAGGAACTTGCCCATAAAGGAAAACAATGCTGTAACAGTAGTTAAAAGGTTATTAGAAAACGTGTCTTCTCTTATGAGACATTTCTGGAGAAATCTGAGGTGACTAAACTCTGCTAGATTTTTTTTGTTGTTGTTGTTAGTTTTTTTTGGAGAGGTTTTTCACTATAGGGCACGTGCACTCACCAGACAGACAGAGACATAGAGACAGAAAGCAAGAAATCACCCCTCCTGGGGGGATGGTCACGCTCACAATCCCTTCTCCTCCATTCTCCTCTTGGGATCTTGGGTACGCATGCACACGTGCCCAGCATGAGTTTTAAGCCACCGGGTCCAGGATGCGAACCACAGTCAACTATGTGGGAGTCCAGTGACATAGCCATTACACTAACTGCTGGTTCCCACTCTGCTAGATTTTAATGGATTATGCCAAAGTGTATTTCACCATATAAAGGATGCTGTGATTCACTGACTGAAGACAATCAAACCCTTCAGGGTGCAGTCAGGGTCTTTTAGAAATGACACCAAAGACTCCTGTGAGCCCTGTTGGACATCATACGAAATTATTCTCACCATTCATACTGCAGTAAAGCTTCAAGGCCTTGAACTCTGGGTTCACAACTCAGAAGGACTGCTTCATATTTTTAAAACCATGCACCTGTTGGAGACTTTAAGGTAAAACTGACCAAGGAAAATTCTTCTTCAGAATAGACATCTTGGACATGAACAGCTTTGCACAATATTATGAATCAAGACTTCTCTGCATCGGGACCAGCAAATGATATAGTGTTTGTGTCACTGGACTCTCACATAGTAACTGTGGTTTGAGTCTGGGACCCAGTGGCTTAAATCTCACACCAGGCACATGTATGGGCATGCCCAAAATCCCAAGAGTAGAATGTAGGAGAAGAGACTGCAGCAAAACTATCCCCACTGGGGGATGATTTCTTGGGGGCCAGAAGGTGGCGTGGTGGTTGAGGTGCTGAATTCCCACATGGCTGACCACAGTTTGAGTCCTGGACCTGGCAGCTTGCTTTCTCACTCTCTCTTTCTGTCTTTCACTAGTTAAACTGAAATAATAATAAAATTAAATAAACTAATTCCCAAACAAAATAAAACCTGCTAAGAGACAACCATAACATGAATAAAGGTCATTTTAAAGTAATTAAATATGTCATTAAAAATAACAGAAACCTGTATTTACTGAAATTGCTATTATGTTTTAGCATGATAAATGCAAGTGAAGGTACAGCATGTGTACTATGACTACAGTTTCTTTTATTTTTTTAATCTGCCTGAGGGTGTACGCATTTGCTAGAGAGAGAGGAGGAGGAGAGAAAACACACCCCAGGGAATGGTGACATGGCAATATCTTCTCTACTTCAATCTCCTTTTGGGATTTGGGGCATGCACGCATGCACATGCATGCGTATGTGCACACACACACACAACTTACACACACAACTTACACACACATACATTTTTCAAGCCTCTGTGTCCAGGACTTGAACTGAGCCTTTGGCCATATGGGATCCAGGCACATTAACCATGCCACCAGCTGGCTCCACTACTTTCTTAAAAAACAGTCTATCAGGATTTGCTCTACCAAACTGAGAATAGTCACTTATAAATATAATTGTAATTATTTTTGTTTTTTATTTCTGATTTTGTTTTACAACAAATCCAAATTTGTAAAATGGAAGAAAAAGATTGTCACTCACTTCAAAAACAAAGTTATAATTCCACAAGGAATTTTTAAATATTAAAGGTCACAATTTTAACTGTGGTATTGGTGTAATCACAAATACACTGATCAGAAAAGATAATCATAAAAACTCAAGCAAATATACACAAGAATATAACATATCATCATGTAGGCAGATCCAAAAAATAGAAAAGAAAAGAATTATTGAACAATTTGCATTGGTACAGGACTGAGGGGAAAGGTGTCAATTCAGGCTCTGAATTCATAACTGAGTGAAATTCATCTGAACTAAAAACTTAAATATAAAATAAAAATAATGAAGAGGGTAACTATCAAACATGAATTTTATTTAAAGTATTACGAAAGTGAAGTTTTTTTTAATAATTATTATTCATTAGTATGAATTCCCTGATGACGGATGAGATCTGAGCCACTGCTAAATGCCTTCCCACATTCCTTACAGTTATAGGGCTTTTCACCAGTATGAATTCTTAGGTGTCGAGTAAGATTTGAACATTTATTAAAGGCCTTTCCACATTCATTACATTCATATGGTTTTTCATCTGTATGAATTCTCTGATGTTGAAAAAGCTGTGAGTTCTGAGTAAATGCCTTCCCACATTCAAGACATTCAAAGGGTTTCTCGCCTGCATGAATTCTCTGATGTTGACGAAGTTGTGAACTCTGAGTAAAGGCCTTCCCACATTCCTTACAATCATAGGGTTTCTCACCAGTGTGGATCCTCTGATGATTAGTAAGTGCTGAGCCACTACTAAAGGCTTTGCCACATTCCTTGCACTCATAGGGCTTCTCACCAGTATGAATTCTCTGATGCTGAACAAGCTTTGAGCTCTGTGTGAAGGCTTTGCCACATTCCTTACATTCATATGGTTTCTCACCTGTATGAATTCGCACATGCTGAAAAAGTTGTGAGCTTTTTGTAAAGGCTTTTCCACATACTTTACATTCATAGGGTTTTTCACCAGTGTGAATTCGCTGATGATCAATAAGATTTGAGCAATAACTAAAGGCCTTCCCACATTCCTTACACTCATAGGGTTTCTTACCAGTATGAATTCTTTGATGCTGAGAAAGGTATGAGCTACAACTGAAGGCCTTTCCACATTCCTTACATTCAAAAGGTTTTTCACCAGTATGAATTTTCAGATGTCGAGTAACATGTGAGCCGCAACTGAAGAATTTCCCACACTCCTTACATTCATAAGATTTTTCACCAATATGAATCCTCTGATGCTGAATAAATTGTGAGTTCTGATTAAAGACCTTTCCACATTTCTTACATTCGTATGGTTTCTCATTATTTATTATTTGATGTAAAGTAAGAAATGTCTGTTGAACAAATGTAGGCATATATTCGTGAGTGAGTATTTCTTGGCTAAAATGCCCATTCTGATATTCCAGTTGTCTTGCAAAGTAACTTCTATATTCCAAAACATCTCGAAAACTGGAGTACTCAAGGCCATGCTTAGTAAGCCCCATTATCTCTCTCTGGCATGATTCTATTTCATAAACTTCCTTCTTTAGAGATAATAACTTGGTTTCACACATTGATTCCAGATCTGAAAGAAAACCAAATTGTAAAACTCTTTCTCTTAACTATTTGTGAAAAATTGAGCTTTAAGATGGAAATAGAAAAATTAAACTGAAAATAACTAGTAGGTAAAAGACATATGGTTCTTAAGGATATCTATTTAATCTGAAAAATGTACAAGAAATGCATAGGTATTAATGGTATAATGCATGAAGCAGAGTGAAGACACTATGGAAATATGTTACCACAATGATTCTGAAATATGGATCAAATCATCTGGAAAGCTTAGTAAATATATCATTGAACCTTCTATCATATTAAAATATGACTACTGTGGCTAGCAGGTGGCATGGTTGTTGGGGTCCTGGACTCCCACATGGCAGACAGTGGTTCAAGCCCTAGACCTGGCAGTTTGCTTTTTCATTTTCTATCCTCTTCTCTCTCTCTGTTCCTCTCTGGTGAGTGACCATGCCTTATAGCAAATTTTTTAAAAAGATAATAAATAAAATTAAATAAATAATTCTTAAAAAATCAAAAACATGACTACTATATAAGCATGCATGCATGTGGTATAAAAGTACATCATACATATATAACAAAAAGTGGCTAATTTTCCAGCCTCTGTTAAGGTCTCCTGAGGGAAATAAACACATATGGGGAAGGCTCCTGGGGTGTGTTATAATAAAGGTGAGATTTGTTCATAGTCCTGGCATAGAGCTTCAAAACCTAGGAATTTCTTGAGCAACAGAAGTATGTTTACTATGCTAATTAGAGTATTCATGGTGGGCCCTTAGGAAGCTTCAGCATGCAGACTGAAATATTAAACACATGATTAGAAGACTGGGATTTACAGCTGCCTGACTGTGGGAGGCTGCGTACCAGCAAGTCTGCTGAGGCTATTTTTCATGAGTCTCTTACTATTGCCATCTTAGGCTCAGAGACCAAACAATTACAAAGGCCACAATTGGCTCCCCTTCAAAAACCTCACCTTCAAAACCATACTCTGATTGGCCACTTCCCATAGCAAATCAGTGAGCTTAGAATCCCTCAAATTTGCATATCTGGGCACCTCATGATTGGTCCACAAAGCAACCAATCATAATCCACCTTTTACTATCCTTCACTCAACCAATCACAGCCCATCAACATGTATATAACCATGATCCCTGGCCCAAAATCGCCAGACGACCCTGAAGACCCTGAAGAGCTGTGACGCCGTGCCATCTCCGGACGACCCTGAGCTGTGACGACATTGCGTCAGCTCCGGATGACCCTGAACACTGTGTCATCTCCATGCTGCCTACAATAAAGAGATGACCCTGAAGAGACACTGCGTCATCTCCGTGCTGTGACAGTGGGCCATTCGTCCGTCTCTCACTCCTTCCCTCAGGAAACCTGTTCGACTGTCCTGCGGGTTGGGACACCTGACCCCTGGGAATGGAATGGAGGCTGGAAATTGAGCAGCCAATGATTTCATCAATCACACTTACTCTGGGAATCAAAGCTCAGTAGAGCTTTCCAGTCAATGAATACAATAATGTGTTGGGAGGGTGACATAACCTGGCTCTCCACAGAAGGCATGGAATCTCTGTCCAGAAGATCTCTAGATCTCTCTCTAAAATATACCTCTTTTTTTTTTTTTGAGAGGTTTTTGCGATTGGGAGTGTGTGCTCGCTTGAAAGACAGAGAGACAGAGAGATAGAAAGTGAGAAATCACCCCCCCCCAGGGGGGATGGCCATGCTATAATCCCTTCTCCTCCATTCTCCTCTTGGGATCTTGGGCACGCACGCACAATTGCCTGGAGTGAGGTTAAGCCACCTGGTCCAGCACTCGAACTGCGATCAGCTACATGGGAGTTCAGCGACATAGCCATCACACTAACTGCTGGTCCCTAAAATATATCTTTGATAACAAAACTATAATAAATATAGAGCTTTCCTGAGTTCTATAAGTCATTCTAGCAAATTACTAAAACTGAGGTAATCTGGTGTGTTAATTCATTATTGTATCACTCAACAGAAATACTATAGACTGGGTGATCGATAAAGAATAACTGCTGGTCTGGATGCACATTTTCATAATAAACTTTTTGTTACGTTAAGAAAAAAGAAGTAATGACAGAGACACAGACATATGCTCTGCTCTGGCTCTCGTCATGTGCTATCCTGTGCTACCTCAGGACACCACCAACAATAAGAATCTTACCAAATGTGGTTCTTTGACCAGGGATCTCCAATACCATGATGTAATAAATCTCTATTGTTTGTGAATAACCTAGACTCTGGCATATGTGTTATTAGCACACAAAAGACTAAAACAAAACTCATACCAAGACCCACAAGACCCCAGATATAGCTGCAGGTACACTTCCATCCCAACCTGTACCTAGTACATATACACAGGCATACACACACATCATGCCACTTTCCTGACCTCTTCTTATACGATTCCATTTGCCCATTCTACTCCAGCAACAATGGTAGAAGTGAAAAAGTTCTTAAAAGGTGATTTGTTCTTACTGTTTCCCCTGCCTGAATCCCTTCTATCAGATATTTATATTTATTGCTCTTTAGGCCTTCTTTCAGGTCTCCATTAAAATATCACCTTATCAGAGATACCTTCTCTGAGGTACCTTCATAGGATGTATTTCATCTGACATTTTACATACATATAAAAACATATCATGATAATCAACCCTATTAAAAGATGGGAGAATGAGTTGAAAAAAAAACAACTCTCTAAAGACGACATACGAATAGCCAAAAAGCATATAAAAAAAAGCTCAACATCCCTCACTGTAAGGAAAATGCAGATCAAAACCACAATGAGATGCCAGCTAACCCCAGTCAGAATGTCTTAAGATTAAAAAAAAAAAAATGATAAGTGTTGGTGGTGGTGTGGTGAAAGGAGAACTCTCTTACACTGCTGGTGGAAATGTAAATTAGTCCAGCCACTGTGGAAAACAATTTGGAGATTCCTCAAAAATCTATAAATAGAACTACCATATGATCCAGCAATCCCACTCCTTGGTATCTACCCAAAGGACAGAAGAATTCTTTTTTTTTGGGGGGGGGAGAGATTTTCACTGTAGGGCGCGTGCTCTCGCCAGACAGACAGAGAGAGACATAGAGACAGAAAGCGAGAAATCACTCCCCAGGGGGGATGGTCACGCCGCAATCCCTTCTCCTCCATTCTCCTCTCGGGATCTTGGGCACTCATGGAAACAACGAATGAATGGATAGAAAAACTGTGGCACATATACTCTACGGAATACTACTGAGCCATTAAAAAAAACCAAAACCCTGACTTTTGACAGAAAGTGGAAGAATATGGAAGATTTACTGCTGAGTGATGCAAGCCAGGCTATGAAGGAGAGACATTATATGTCACCACTTAATATATACAAAGTGTCTGCACTCTAGGACTGAAACTGATTGACCAAAGGATATACACACACAGCAAATGGGTGTAAATACCAGATATGGTGTGTGTGGAAGAGTAGGAACTGAGGAAAGACACTTAAAAAAAAATATGAAGGCAAAGCATTAATGGGACAAAGAAATGTGGTATTATCTGTTGAAGATATTTTATAGTTTTATCAACTGGACTAGGAAGAAATGTTCACATACTGAAATATTCACTTTATAAGCTAAACAATGTGATTGAATGTATAAAAGAAAATGAAATAAAAAAATAATGTATTACTTATATTATGGAAACAAATTTTTTAAATCATACAATATAATTTAGTATATATTATTAGTATTAGTACTACAAGCATATATAAAATTATATATAAATATATGAATGTATATTAACATATTTCATGTTATTATAAATTACATTATAATTATATATTACAATATATAATTATGAATACAACATACTAATAGGTAATGTTACTCTATTTGCATATATTAATATATACATATCATTTTTACATATACATGCACACATATACATTGATATACATTTCCTACGGTTTGAATGTGTCCCCCCCAAAAATTTAGGTGTTGCCAATGTGATAGTATTTTTTTTTTTTGGAGAAGTTTTTCACTATAGGGCGCATGCGCTTGCCAGACAGACAGAGAGAGACATAGAGACAGAAAGCGAGAAATCACCCCCCAGGGGGGATGGTCATGCCGCAATCCCTTCTCCTCCATTCTCCTCTCGGGATCTTGGGCATGCACGCACACGCACCCAGCGTGAGTTTTAAGCCACCGGGTCCAGGACGTGAACCGCGGTCGACTATGTGGGAGTCCAGCAACATAGCCATTACGCTAACTGCTGGTTCCCCCAGTGTGATAGTATTAATAGATGGGACCTTTCAGAGGTGATCTGGCTATGAGACTCCTCTTTTATGATAGAACTAGGTACCTTCATAAAGAAGTCTAAGAAGGAATTGGTTATTGCGCCCTTCTGCCTTTTGCTATGTGAGGGCACAGCAAGGCTCTCACAAAGGTGCTGGTACCTTGATCTTGGACTTTTCAGCTTCCAAAACTGAGAAAATAATTTTCTTTTCTTTATTAGTTACCTAGTCTAAAGTATTCTGTTATAGCAGTACAAAATACTCTTAAGACATTTTCTCTTTTACTATCAAGCATGTAGCCTCCAGAAGTAGAGCATTAAATGTTTTTCTGTTTCTATTTTTTTAATAATTATTCATATACTCAATTTTTTAATTTGTTGTTATTAATTTGACCAGAAAGAGATGGAGACAGAGAGAAAGGGAAAGCTGCCAGGTCTGGGACTTGAGCCACAGTTGCTCACGTGAGAGTCTAACATCTTAAACACCAACTCACCTGCCAGTCTCAGGAGTTTTAAATGTTTTAATCAATACCATAATCTCAGCATCTGGATCAATGCTTGATATATAGCAGTAATCAGTAAATTATCTTCTAGTTCTCCTACTTCATCCCAAATCTCTTCTCTTCTGCCATCCTTTCCTTTTCTTTCTTTTTCTTTTCTTTTTTTTTGAGAGGTTTTTGCTATAGGGTGCATGTGCTCACCAGAAAGACAAAGACAGACAGAGACAGAAAGCGAGTATTCACCCACCCCCCAGGGGGATGGCCATTCTGCAATTCCTTCTCCTCCGTTCTCCTTATAGGATCTTGGGCATGCATGTGCATGCATCCAGCATGAGTTTAAGCCACCGAATCCAGGACTCAAACCATGGTCCACTACATGGGAGTCCAGTAACATAACAATTATATCACCTGCTAGTCCCCATCATTTCCTTTTCAGTATAGGCACAGACCTTTGTTATCTTCACCAACAGTGTCTCTATACATGGTGATTACAATTACTTCCAAGTTTCCAACTACTATTGCAATATGGATTAATTTTCTTCTATGTATTGATATTTAGCCCTTGTCTTTCTGCTGAGCTTCCTATCTGACTTTTACAGTATTCTACTTTGTGGAAATTAGTTATGGATATATTTTAGCACAACTCTTAGACTCTGAATTCTTTTTTATTAAGTATTATTTATTTAATTTATTATTATTATTAAATTTGGCCAGAGAAAGACAGAGCGAGAGAGAAGAAAAGTAAGAATGCAAGTCCTCAGGTCCAGAACTCAAACCCCAGATGGCCATGTGGGAGTCCAGCACCTTAACCACTATGCCACCTGTCGGCCCCTAGACTTCAAATTCTCAAAACAGACATAATTAGCAAACTACAGCACTGAGCAGACTCTCTTGCATATATTAGGAAATCAAAACTGTTGGATAAAGAAAAAAATCCAATTCAGTATTAGGCAGCTATTCTGAAGACCAATCCTTGAGCAATGATGAGGGAGATGTGCAATCACATGTACACACACAATTACATTATTAATTAATTTATTTTTCTGTCAGAGGGCATATGTGCTCACCAGAGAGAGAGAGAGAGACCTCCATGGAGAATGGTCACACCATGGTCACACCACTATCACTTCATTTCTCCTCTTGGGATTTTGGGCCCTCACACACAAGCACTCAGCATGTTTTTCAAGCTGATGTGTCTTGAGACTCAACCTGTGCAGTTAGTCATGTGGGATCCAGCTGCCTTAACCACCATGCTACCGGATCCTCCCAAAATTACACAATTTTAAGGATAGTAATAGATAATATCTATCAGCCTAAATGTAAAAGAGAAAGAAAAGCTAGCAAGGGACTAGGGTAAAAAGTTTTCTTTGGAGGGAAAACATACCTTCTGCTTGAAATTAAGAAGGGTATTGGAGACCAGTAGTAGAAGTAATGAGATAGGCTAACCAGTGGCATGGTAGTTAAGGCAGCTGGATCCTGCATGGCTGACTACATGGTTTGAGTTTCAGACCTGGGAGCTTGGAAAACACACCAGGTACATGTATGTGCATGCCAAAAATTCCAGGAGGAGAGTTGGGGAGAAGGATTACAGCATGGCCATCTCCCCTGGAAAGTGCTTTCCCACTTCCTCTTCCTCATTGATCTCCAGCAAGTGCATTTGCCTTATGCAAATTTAAAAGAAAAAGGGGGGCCAGCAGGTGATGCAGTGGTTAAGGTGCTGGACTCCCACATGGCCAACTATGGTTTGAGTCCTGGATCCAAAGGCTTGAAATTCACACAAGGGGGCAAAAGAAGAGAGGAGAAGGGATTGTGATATGGCCATCCTCCCTAGGGGGTGATTTCTCACTCTATTTCCAGCAAGCACATGCACCCTATGGCAAAAGTCTCTCTAAAGAAAACAAATAAAGGGACCAGCAGTTAGCTTATGTAATGGCTATGTCGCTGGACTCCCATGTAGTTGACTGCAGTTCAAGTCCCGGATCCAGTGGCTTAAATTCATGCCAGGCGTTTATGCGTGCATGCTCAAGTTCCCAAGAGGAGAATGGAGGAGAAGGAATTGCAGCATGGCCATCCTCCCTGGGGGATGATTTCTCGCTTTCTATCTCTCTGTCTCTCTCTGTCTTTCTGGCAAGCGCATGCGCCCTGTAGTGAAAAATCTCTCAAAAAAAAGAAAACAAATAAAAAAGAAAAAGAAAAAGAGTGATGAGTAAGGGAAGGGACAATAAGTTATTTATAAACTCATGTTAAAAGGACTTCGTTTTCTCCACAGGCTCAGGTTCTTAACAGAAGCTCCTAAGATAACATCTCAAAAGAACTGTTTCCTCACTGACCACCTGAGTTACCTGTAATATCCTACTTTTGTCCAGTCATTTCTCACTTACCTGAACACAGGCCTCTTGTAAGCTCTCTGCCAATCATCCAGGGCTCTGCTCCAGTAAGGAAATCACTTGAGGCTTAGGAATGTAAAGTCCTGCTCACAAGAAAAGATACAGAACATGGTTATGCTGTGGGTAAATCAAGTCAATGATAAAAATAAAAAGATGTTACTATAGAATAACCAAAGAAAATGAAGATGAAGCTTTAGTTGCAGTGCATTGGAGCTACCCATTTTCGTATTTTTCATTTCAGCTCAAACCATTTATTTGAGAATAAAAAATTCAGCTTGTAACTTGAAAAGCAGCAGCTGAGAAATTAATTCACTGTGGAAGAAGCAAACATTCCAGAGGAGAACCCTGAATTATTGGTATACATACTCTTACCCATTGAAACCAGATTACTGTAGTTTTCCAACATCACTTCTCTGTACAAGTCCCTTTGGGGAGGATCCAGACATTCCCACTCCTCCTGAGAGAAGTCTACAGAAATATCACTGAATATCACTGACTCCTGAAACAATAAACCTATGCATTAGTTGTGTAACAAATGAAACATTTCAAAGACTACTGTTAAAGCAAATAAATAATTATGCTGGCATCACAGAGAACCAAATTTTTGAATCTCAGAAATAGATGTAAGAATAATGAGCGTGTTCAGGCCAGCAAGTGGCATGGTGGTTATGGTGCTGGACTCTCACATGATCGACTATGGTTTGAGTCCTGGACCTTGTGGCTTGCTTTCTCACTTTCCCTCCCACCCCTCTCCCCCTATCTCTCTCTGGTGAGCATGCATGCACTGTAACAAATTAAATAATAATAATAATAAATAAAATTAAAAATAATTCTTAAAAAGAAAAGAGTCATGAGCTTGATTTATATTAAAAAGGCTAATACATTACCAAAGGCCAAGATTATAAAGTCTAAGTGAAACCAAGTTGTGATCCTCAAAAAGGAGCAAACCTTCAGTTTCTTTTTTATTATTATTTTTTAGAAGAAAGTGTAAGTTCCCAAAATGAAAACTGATTAGAACTAAAAGTATCTATCCAGATTGACTGACAAAAGAGGTCCATTTAAATGTAGATGTTACATTCAAGTCTCTTGACCCTGACTACACCCACTCCTTCCCTGAGATAATTATTTGAATGTATATGCTAGCTTACAGTAAACCACACCTTCCTGTAGTAATAGATGACATTTATCTAAAGACTGTCTGTCACTTTAATGTACTAAAACGAAGCTTGTAACTTCCCTCTTCATCAAAGAAATTGTGATAGGCAGTTAGTTAGTCATGAGGGGGCAACCCTAAGAGAAAAGCCAAAGGCTCATCTAGCTCTGGGTCCCAGGAGGGTGAGGCAATTTGCCATCTTCCTTCCTTGGGGTCTGAGAGAAGCACACAGAAATCGTAGATTTTTCTCTTATCAAAAGGACCTAAGCAAGCGTTTTGGTCAATGCCCTAATTCCCATTAGGGCGATGGACTAACTGGGCAGTCTAATTAGGGCAACCTGGCTCGCACTGGGCGAGTGCAATTAGGTGATCAAGTTCCTCATTCTTTACCTGTGAAGAAGGTACACAGGTGCAGGAAAGAACATGTGGACTCAAATGTAAAGGAAGGACATAGGCAGCATGAGGGTCCTCCCACTAATGAATATTCATGACATCTAATAATAAAAACAATGGTTAACTAGTACCAAGCACGGTTGCCACCTGGCAATCTGCCCGCCCAAGAACCTCTTTGGGTGTACTTCGTTTCTTTCCTTTCCTTCCTTTCCTTTCTTTCTATTAAATCTTCTTTTCTACCTACTTCATTTGTGGTTGGTTCCATTTTGCACCTAGGGACAGATCTCTAATTTTAGTGATCTGGACCCAAAGAACCGAGGGCTTCATAATACACCTCAACTATCTCTTATCCGTTAACAAAATCAGTTTCTTAACTGTAGGAATTAAGATGTAGAAGTTTTGTATAACACATATCTTAAGATATTTTGTAGGACAATGGTCACTGACCACATCACTTCCGGGCTGAAATGCACCAAAGACCTGAGTTCGCCCCTGCCAGAACAGAACACTGATCATCTAAGGCCTCACCAATCAAGAATGCGGAAGAGATGATCACACCCTCTTAATCCAATCACTGAACTAATCACGCACCTAGAACCTCTACCCCTAATTTTGCCCTTAAAAATGCTTGTGGGGAACATCTTGGGGAGACCGGGTTTTTACAGCGTGAGCTGCCCGCTTTGCTTGCTTTCCACACAATAAAGCTGTACTTTCTTTCATCACACCATGTGCCTATAGTTTGGCTTTATAGCTTGTGGGCAAGCGAAATGGATTTGAGTTTGGTTACATTAGCATGATTTAGAATGAAAGTAACCAAGGTTCTTTGGAAAAAGGTGATTTCAGGATTAAGTCAGAAATACATAGGGTAAATATGAATATCGTTTTATATGAAAATGCAAGAAAGCTACAAAAAACTTTTAGGATCATGTTTACAACTCAAGTGACAGCTTAAAGAAGCTCTGAATGGTCAAAAACGGTATAACTTGTGAATCAAATTATGAAGATAATAACTACAATACACTGATCACATTAAAAATGCTTAACCTGGTGCCAGCAGGTCACATGGTGGTTTGGGCACTGAACTCCTACATGGGCGACCATCATTCAAGTACTGCACCTGGTGGCTTGATTTCTCACTTTCCCTCTTTCTCTCTGGTCAAATTTTAAAAATAAATAAATAAATAAAAATCAGATGAAAAAATATTTTTAAGAGAGATTTTTTATATGGGCATGTGTGCTTGCTGGAGAGAAAAAAAGAGAAAACAAGAAATCACCCCCCTGCCCCCAAGAGGGGATGGCCCCACCACAATCCCTTCTCTTCCATTCTCCTCTTGGGATTTTGGGCACACACGCACTCATGCCCAGCTTAAGTTTTAAGTCACTGGGTCCAGGATTCAAACTGAAGTTGACTACTTAGGAGTCCAGCAATGTACCATTACACCATCTGCTGGTCCCAGATGAAATCATTTTTTAAGAATTATTTTATTTAACTTTATTTATTTATTTATTTTAATTTAAGCAGAGAAAACCCGAGCAAGAGAGGGGAAGGAAAGTGAGAAAGCAAGCCACCAGGTCTGGGATTTGAACTACAGTTGGCCATGTGGGAGTCCAGTGTCCTTAACCACCATGCCACCTGAAATAACTCTTTAAAAAAATGCTTAACTCGAGCCTAACAGTTAGTGTAATGGCTATGTCGCTGGACTCCCATGTAGTCGAACGCGGTTCGAGTCCCAGACCCAGCGGCTTAAACTCAAGCCGGGTGCGTGTGTATGCATGCCCAAGATCCCGAGAGGAGAATGGAGGAGAAGGGACTGTGGTGTGGCCATCCCCCTCAGGCGGTGATTTCTCACTTTCTGTCTCTCTGTCTCTCTTTGTCTTTCTGGTGAGTGCACAAGCCCTATAGCAAAAACCTCTCCAAAAAAAGAAAAAGAAATGTTTAATCCATTGCCGGACCAGCTCAGCATGAACACGTTTCTCTGAGTGGGGAAGTCTGTGGATTAGAAATAGATGCACTAACAAAACACACAAAGACACACAGGTATAGAAAGCGAGGATTGGGTGGGCTCAGCTTCTCTGATGGAGAAGGTGAGACCAGAACCAGCCTCAGGTTTATTCTTTTAAAGGGCAGAAAATGGGGGAAGGGGAAAATGGGATGTAAAAGGAATGGGGAAGAAGGAAGTGGAATACAAAGAGGTGAAATTGGGATGCAAAGCCAGTTGTTTTTGGATGTAAATCAACTGAAGATGTGAAAATGGCTGGCACCAATACAATTTCTCTGATCCTTTTGGGGGAATAATCTGATAAAAGCTTGTGACTTCCTTCAGCCTGATACTGTGCAGTATAGAGGTATTGAGTTTCAACAAGAACAGGAAGACAGCCATTTACAACAGGCAGGTATTGCTTTCGTATGCAGATGCTTCTCAATAGCCCTGCTAGAGTAGCTTACAAAAGCACATATCTGCATGTGTCTTCAGGCCACATGGTTTAATCACATGTCTTCAGATTGGCTGCTCTCCACAATCCATAAGCTTTTAAAAATATTGAAAAAACTAGCAGCCATTTTCGTAGGATTCTAAGAAGCTAACTCATTATTTTGAATTCTGATGAATAAATGCAAAGAATCAAACATTCTTTCTTACGCAAACCATCCACTGGAGTAAACAAATACCTGATGAGAAAAAGTTTCACTTTATAAATAGAAGCACTCCACATAATCTGTGAAGGAGAAATGACAGAACTAAAAATATCATTTTTCAAGCCCTAATGAATTAGTAAGTCTAACAATAATCACAGATGGCTCCTAATATAAGAAAGAGAATGAGATAAAATGTCGCCTCCAAACAGAATAACACATCACAACCTATAAAATATTCTTTTTTTATTTCAATTTATTTATTTGCATTCATTCACTGTACATCATTACAACATACAAAATGAGATTTTCCATCCAGAGTACACTGTATATTGTCTCAATCAAGCACATCAACAAACATGTTATTGTCAGCAAATGATCTTCCATTTCTTGTTTTCTCTATGTTTTGCTTTTTATCCCCCCATCCTTGATTCCCTATCTCTTACCCTCTGCCAACTCCCACTCTCCTCCCACACTGTCTCTGGTATCTGTGTTTGCTTTCTATACCATTTCCCCCCCCACATTTTATTGAATCCCCAAAGACCCTAATCAATCTAAATACCCTCATAGCAAACACAGGTGACACACACATTTCCATGAACACAAGTCTAACTTTACGCATCCTATAAAGTAGCACCTAGCTGGGGCTACATATCATACTGCAGTCATTGAATAGATATTTTTTTTTTCCTGAAACTCTTTTTTTTTTTGGTAACTCAATTTACATTCCTTCCCTAAGCATCATCACAACACACAAAATGCGATCTCCTATCCAGTACACACTGCATAGTGACTCAATCATGCACATTACAATAAATTTTCCAATTCTAGTTCCTAGAATGATTTCCACCCCTCTTTCTGATCCTCTGTCCCTTCCCTCCCTCCTCTCACACCACCTCCGGTGTCCACAATTGTCCTCCATTCCC
>NW_006198801.1:151417-159356 GCF_000334495.1 Tupaia belangeri chinensis
TGATCTAGTCTGCTTTTAATACTTTCCAGGGAGATTTTTACTTCTTGTATTATAGACTTCATCTCTAGCAGTTCCGTTTGAGTCTTTTGTAAAGTGTGTAATTCCTCTTTTAGATCTTGCAAGAATTTCATCTCCTGGAACTCATCAACTTCTTTCTCCTTTCTCTTTAGCAGTTCATTGTCTCTTTTCTCTTCCATCTCTGTTAGCTTAGACATTATGAATTATCTAAATTCCTTATCAGACAATTCCATGATTTTTACTGAACTGCTTGTGGATGAAGAAGAGTTACTATTTACCCTTGGAGGAGAGGTATTTTCTCATTTTCCCATATTTCTCATGATCCTGCAGTGATTTCTTGTCATCTGATGGATGGTGTGTTTCTTTCAAATTCTTGAAGTTCAGCCTTAATGTTCAGAAGCAAGCAGACAGAGGTGATCTAGAATCTCTTTGCCGTTCTGTTGTGATCACGCTAGCTCGTTTGTTGAAGGCTGAATTATCAGTAGGAAATCTTCATTCCCTGACAAATCTAGTTTGCTGGAGCCATGTGGAACCTTCTTCTGAAGGCCCGGCTTCTTCTGCCGCTAGCTCGTTTGTTGGAGGCTGAATTATCAGTAGGAAATCTTCATTCCCTGAAAAATCTCTGAATTCATATTCTTAATCCTGGACAAATACAGAGGTTTCTAAAATTATAGCTTTATAAAAATTATAGCTTTTTCAAAATTCATCAGAATGAAGTGCTATCTCTGTCACTGATACAAATACTCCATCAAAATTTCAGTATGTTTTCTTTTCCTCTGAGCAGCATCCAGTGCTTCAGGACAAGGTAGGATTATCCAAATTTTGAGCACTCTCCATGGACACCGTGTCCGGCAGAGCATGGTCAGCACAGCGGCAGGTTCCCCTCAGCGACCACACAGAAGGAACTCCCTATAAAATATTCTTGACAAAAATCTGAGCAAGCTTTTATAAACAGCAATTACAAAAAAATCTGCACAGTAAGAAGAAATGGAATGGGGGCCCAGCTGGTGGCATGGCGAAGGTAGCTGGAAGGTGGTGTGTAGACACATGCAGAAATGCACTTCCTAAGCTACTCTAGCAGGGCTATTTAAAAGCATCTTTATACGAAAACACTATCTGCCTCTTGTCAATTGTTGTCTTCCTATTGTTGTTGATAACCAATACCCAGAACTACCCAGTATAGGGCTAAAGGAAGTCACATGAATTTATCAGATTGTCCCTACAAAAAGATCAGAGAATTATATGGCACCAGTCATTTTCACATCTTCAGACGATTTACATCCCACATGGCTGACTGTGCAGTTCAAGTTTCAGATCGGGCAGCTTGAAAAACATGCTGGGTGCATTTGTTCATTAGAGAGACAGATAGAAACAGAGAGAAGGAAAGTGAGACAAATCAACTCCCCTCCCCCAGGGACAATGGCCATGCCATAATCCCCTCTCCATTCTCCTCTCAGGATTTTGGGCATGCACACACATGTACCCCATGTAATCTTCAAGCCGCTGGGTTCAGAACTTGAACGATGATCAACCATGTGGGAATGCAGTGCTTTAACCACCATGCCACCTGCTGGCCTGCTGGCATATCTTTCTTTCTTTGTTTTTTTATTTTTAAAGTTTTTGCCATAGGGCATGTGTGCTTGCTGGAGAGTGACAAAAAAAGACAATGAGAAATCACCTCCTGGGGAGATGGCCACAATGCAATCCCTTCTCCTCCATTCTCTTGGGATTTTGGGTACACATATAAGCCTGGCATGATTTTCAAGTCACTGGGTCCAGGACCTGAACCATGGCCAGCCATGGAAGTCCAGTACCTTATGACCACACCACTTGCTGGCCCCACTCAGTATCTTTCTTAAGAAATTATTTTATTTAAACAAACAAACAACACTATAACAATGTCATGAAGGCAAGAAAGCACATCAGCTCACCTCAGCCATGGTTTTCGGCATTGCAGGAGATGATTAGTCCTCCTCAGGGCTGTTCTCCTGAAAAAGGATAGTATTCTGAGAAGGCCAGACTGGAGAAGCAAAGAAATCCTCTGAAAGTCCCACTGGCCTTACATCTCTTAAAATAGCCACATCAAACTACCTCTAATTCCCTTGATAAAATGATACAGCTCTAGTTAGTGAGAGTATGGGACAAATCCCATTCCCTTCTCAATTCTAGAAACCCTAGGCTTTAGCTGTAGCAAGATGGACCCTGGTTAGCTAGATCCAAGAGAAGACATAGACCCAGATTCATTCTCCTTTGGCCCAATAACCAAGGTTTCTGCTTCACTCAGGAGATTCAGGCCAGACCTTGCCCACTTCAGTGAACTGTTGGTCTGAACCCAAGACTGAGCTGCTATGACCTGCCCTAAGCCAGACATGATCACCACCCAAAGGGTGCCCCTTGACCAGAAATACAACATACTCAGACCTGAAGGACTAAAAACTTCTCTAATATTCTTACTTCCCAAGCCCACAAAAGTCCACTGACTTCCCCTGACATGTACACACACATGTGCACAAAACACACAAAGAGGTACTCTTCAATCTTACTCTCTAGCTGTTGCATTTCTTTGCTTATCTGTTTTTGGCATGTCAAACAGTCAAACTGCCAGCTTTTCTTTTATGGTTTTTGGGTAAAATCTTTTTCAACTTACTATGTTCATATAAATTTCTCTATTATAATTGTAATGCTTTCATTTGTTACTGTTAATATTTTTAATTAAAAAAAGCTTTTGGGGGACCAACAGGTGGCATGGTGGTTAAGGTGCTAGACACTCCCACATGGTTGACCATGGTTCTAGTTCCAGACCTGGTGGCTTGCTTTCTCACTTTCCTCTTCTCTCTCTCTTTTTCTGTGTCTCTCTCTGGTCAAATTAAAAAATAAGTGAATGAATAAATAAAATAATTTTAAAAAGCTTTTAATCAATTATTATTGTATTTCATATAAGGTTATTTGGTGTGGAGAGCAGCCAATCTAGAAACCTATGATTAAAACATGTGGCGTGTAGACACATGCAGAAATGTACTTCCTAAGCTACTCTAGCAGGGCTATTTAAAAGCATCTATATATGAAAGCAGTATCTGCCTCTTGTCAATGGTTGTCTTCCTATTGTTGTTGATAACCAATACCCAGAACTACCCAGTATAGGCTAAAGGAAGTCACATGAGTTTATCAGATTGTCCCCACAAAAAGATCAGAGAAATTATATGGCACCAGTCATTTTCACATCTTCAGATGATTTACATCCAAAAACAACTGGCTTTGCATTCTGATCTCTCCTCCCTTATTCTCTTTGCATGCCACTTCCTTCTTCCCCATTCCTTTTACATCCCAGTTTCCCCTTCCTCCATTTTCTGCCCTTTAAGAGAATAAACCTGAGGCTGGTTCTGGTCACAACTTCTCCATCAGAGAAGCTGTGCCCACCTGATCCTCGCTTTTCTATACTTGTGTGTCTTTGTGTGTTTGTTATTGTGTCTATTTCTAATCCACAGCCTTCCCCACTCAGAGAAACATGTTCATGCTGAGCTAGTCTCAGCAATTCGGTAGTATAATATTAACAATTAGAATTTTATTTTACTATAACACACGAATTAGAAATCAAACTTAATTTTTTCCCCAAAGGGAACTAACTACTAAGATGTACCAAAGCCAAATAGTTCATGAGACTTGGGGCTGGCAAACGGTGTAGAAGTTAAGGTGCTGAACTCCCACATGGTCAACTGCAGTTTGAGTCCCAGACCTGGTGGCTCGCTTTCTCATTTTCCCTCTCTCTGGTCAAATTTAAAAAATAATAACAATGAATTAAATTTAAAAAGTAATTCTTTAAAAAATATATTTCATGACACTTAAAATGTATCATTATTTGATAAAATGCTAAGAAAGAAAAAAAATTTTATTGCCTGACTTCAGATATGTTGAAGTGAGAAAAAAAAAGGGAACCTTCCAACATATGACTATGAGATATATTTTCCCTACTGACTTAAAAAAAGCTTTTAATCAATTATTATTGTATTTCATATAAGGTTATTTGGTGTGGAGAGCAGCCAATCTAGAAACCTATGATTAAAACATGTGGCGTGTAGACACATGCAGAAATGTACTTCCTAAGCTACTCTAGCAGGGCTATTTAAAAGCATCTATATATGAAAGCAGTATCTGCCTCTTGTCAATGGTTGTCTTCCTATTGTTGTTGATAACCAATACCCAGAACTACCCAGTATAGGCTAAAGGAAGTCACATGAGTTTATCAGATTGTCCCCACAAAAAGATCAGAGAAATTATATGGCACCAGTCATTTTCACATCTTCAGATGATTTACATCCAAAAACAACTGGCTTTGCATTCTGATCTCTCCTCCCTTATTCTCTTTGCATGCCACTTCCTTCTTCCCCATTCCTTTTACATCCCAGTTTCCCCTTCCTCCATTTTCTGCCCTTTAAGAGAATAAACCTGAGGCTGGTTCTGGTCACAACTTCTCCATCAGAGAAGCTGTGCCCACCTGATCCTCGCTTTTCTATACTTGTGTGTCTTTGTGTGTTTGTTATTGTGTCTATTTCTAATCCACAGCCTTCCCCACTCAGAGAAACATGTTCATGCTGAGCTAGTCTCAGCAATTCGGTAGTATAATATTAACAATTAGAATTTTATTTTACTATAACACACGAATTAGAAATCAAACTTAATTTTTTCCCCAAAGGGAACTAACTACTAAGATGTACCAAAGCCAAATAGTTCATGAGACTTGGGGCTGGCAAACGGTGTAGAAGTTAAGGTGCTGAACTCCCACATGGTCAACTGCAGTTTGAGTCCCAGACCTGGTGGCTCGCTTTCTCATTTTCCCTCTCTCTGGTCAAATTTAAAAAATAATAACAATGAATTAAATTTAAAAAGTAATTCTTTAAAAAATATATTTCATGACACTTAAAATGTATCATTATTTGATAAAATGCTAAGAAAGAAAAAAAATTTTATTGCCTGACTTCAGATATGTTGAAGTGAGAAAAAAAAAGGGAACCTTCCAACATATGACTATGAGATATATTTTCCCTACTGACTTAAATGATACCATTATCATGATTCATATTTCAATCTAGTTGTGTTTCTACTTTGGTTCAGTGATTCATCTGTTTATTCTTTTGCCAGTACCCTACTCTGTATTTATTGTAATTTTTCTTTAATTTGCTAGAGGTTGCATGTACTCCCTGGAGGGAGAAGAGAGGCAGGAGAGAGAGAGAAGTGAGAAAATACCCCTACAGGGGACAGTCATGCCACAGATCCTTCTCTTTCATTTCTCCTTCCAGATTTTGGGCATGGATACACACTCACCCAGCGTGTTTTTCAAACCACTGGCTTGGGGACTTGAACTAGACAGTTGGCCATGTGGGATCTAGCTGTCTTAACCAACATGCCATTGGCTGGCCCTACTGTAATTTTTTTCATTGCCAGAAGGCACAGGGACTCACCAAAGAAAGACAGAGAGTGCACAAGAGAGAAAAGAGAGAAAGAAAAAAACACCCTCTGTTTCTTTATCACACTAGGATCTCTTTTCTTCAATTTCTCCATCCTGTTGGGATTTTGGGCGTATGTACACATACACCTGGGGTGTTTTTGAAGTCACTGGGGGCAGCACTTGAACATCAACTGGCCTGTGGGATCCAGCACTCACTCCATATTTATGAGCCGGCCCATATTTATTGTAATTTAAAAATATGTTTCACTTCTTAATAAAAGACTTTGCATCACTCAATGTTTTAGTAGTTTCCTAGTATTCTGACTTACTTTTCCGTAAGAAATTAGGTCAGTTAAAAATTGCACTGGTATTTTCCTTCAGATTCCTAAAAAGAATAGACTAACTAAAGGAGTTATGACATCTTTATGATGTTGTCATGATCTCTTAGAACACAGAATAGCTATTAAAATCAGTGTTTCTGGGGCCAGGAGGTAGTATGGTGGTTAAGGCACTGGACTCTCATATGGCTGACTATGGTTCAAGTCCTGGAATCAGTGGCTTGAAAATCACACCAGGCGCATGTGTGTGTGTGCTCAAAATCTCCACAGGAGAATGGAGGAGAAGGTACTGCAATATGTCCATCCCCCTAGGGGGTCATAAAAAAAATTCCCTCTCACTATCTCTATCTCTCTCTAGAACATAGAGACCTAGAGAAAGTAAGAAACCACCCCCTAGAGGGGATGGCCATCCCACAATCCCATTTCCTCCATTCTCCTTTTGGAATTCTAGGCATGTACACACACACACCCAGTTTGACTTTCAAGCTTCCAAGTCCAAGACTTGAACTGCAGTCACCATGTGGATGTCCAGCTCCTTAATCACCACACTACCTGCTGACCCCTAAAAGAGGTTTTGAAGAAAGAAAGCAAGACAATAGGGACCACAATATCCTGCATTCCATAATGAGAATCTTGGTCACTTTATCCAGGACTTGCAAAGGAGTGGACTGAGAAGTGACTGTGTGCCCTTGGTTTAACGCCTATTCCAAAGGTATTTCAGAGATTTTCAAGTGCATAAGAAAAGGCATTTTTTTCTTTGGAGAGGTTTTTGCTATAGGGCGCTTGCGTTCACCAGACAAACAGAGAGAGACAGACAGAAAGTGAGAAATCACCCCCCAGGGGGGATGGCCACGTTGCAATCCCTTCTCCTCCATTCTCCTCTCGGGATCTTGGGCACACATGCACACACGCCCAGCGTGAGTTTAAGCCACCAGGTCCGGGACTCAAACCACAGCTGACTACATGGGAGTCCAGCGACATAGCCATTACACTAACTGCTGGTCCCAGAAAAGGAGTTTTTTAAAGCATTTTTAAATTTATTATAGGGCATATATGCTTATGAGAGAGAGAGACAGAGAAAGAGAGAGTTAAAGGGAGAGAAAGTGAGAAAGCAAGCCACCAGATCTGGGACTCAAACCATGGTCACATGTGGGAGTCTAATGCCTTAACCACCACACCACCTGTTGGCCTGTAGAAAAGACTTTCTTTGAGAGAAAGGTAAATGTTATATCTTATGAGTGGATTGATCCTTTTAAAAAACAAAAACAAAAACCATTTTTTTAAGTTTTGCCATAGGGCACATGCACTCACTGGAGAGAGACAGAAAGAAGGAAAATGAGAAATCATCCCCCAGGAGACAATGGCCACACTGCAATCCCTTCTCCTCCACTTTCTTCCAGGGATTTTGGGCACACATGCACATGTGCCTGACATGATTTCCCCAGGTCTGAGACTCAAACCGTGGAGCTGGCCCTCTTGCAATAAAGTGCCTTGCTGGCTCTGACTTACCCTTTTATTATGTTCTATTCTTCCTATCCGTAGTAAAGCTTCTTATGCTAGTCTATTCTCATATGCTGCAGTTGGGAGTGTAAAACAATATACCTATTATGAAAAACTGTCCCTATCTATTAAAGCTGAATAGATGCATAGCCTATAACCCAGCAATTTCACTTAGGGATTACCCAAGAAAAATGTATTCATATGTGTACCAAAAGACCTAGAACTATGTGTGGCAACATAGATGAATCTCACATATTTATGCTACATAATATTATGTAATATATTTATATTATTACATAATACATTCTAACATTAAGAGAAGGAAGCAAAACATAAAGTAGTAGTATGTGATTCTATTGGGTAGTCAGAAAAGTCATGACGTATTTTTTCTATACAAAAATGTGTCAAGACTTTTCCAACGACTCAGTATTTATATAAAATGCAAAGGTAAAATTAATCTGTGGCGATTAAAAAACAACAGCTATCTTTGGGAGAGGTTGGAAAAGAGTAGATAGGACAAGAACTGAGCTTCTAGAATGTTAGTAATATTCTGTTTCATTATCAGATTTGAGCTCAGGTTAAATAAATATGCTTCTTTTTTTTTTTTTGGAGAGGTTTTTTTTTTTTTTTTTTTTTTTTG
>NW_006198801.1:161027-177721 GCF_000334495.1 Tupaia belangeri chinensis
ACAGAGAGAGACAGACAGAAAGTGAGAAATCACCCCCCAGGGGGGATGGCCACGTTGCAATCCCTTCTCCTCCATTCTCCTCTCGGGATCTTGGGCACACATGCACACACGCCCAGCGTGAGTTTAAGCCACCAGGTCCGGGACTCAAACCACAGCTGACTACATGGGAGTCCAGCGACATAGCCATTACACTAACTGCTGGTCCCAGAAAAGGCATTTTTTAAAGCATTTTTAAATTTATTATAGGGCATATATGCTTATGAGAGAGAGAGACAGAGAAAGAGAGAGTTAAAGGGAGAGAAAGTGAGAAAGCAAGCCACCAGATCTGGGACTCAAACCATGGTCACATGTGGGAGTCTAATGCCTTAACCACCACACCACCTGTTGGCCTGTAGAAAAGACTTTCTTTGAGAGAAAGGTAAATGTTATATCTTATGAGTGGATTGATCCTTTTAAAAAACAAAAACAAAAACCATTTTTTTAAGTTTTGCCATAGGGCACATGCACTCACTGGAGAGAGACAGAAAGAAGGAAAATGAGAAATCATCCCCCAGGAGACAATGGCCACACTGCAATCCCTTCTCCTCCACTTTCTTCCAGGGATTTTGGGCACACATGCACATGTGCCTGACATGATTTCCCCAGGTCTGAGACTCAAACCGTGGAGCTGGCCCTCTTGCAATAAAGTGCCTTGCTGGCTCTGACTTACCCTTTTATTATGTTCTATTCTTCCTATCCGTAGTAAAGCTTCTTATGCTAGTCTATTCTCATATGCTGCAGTTGGGAGTGTAAAACAATATACCTATTATGAAAAACTGTCCCTATCTATTAAAGCTGAATAGATGCATAGCCTATAACCCAGCAATTTCACTTAGGGATTACCCAAGAAAAATGTATTCATATGTGTACCAAAAGACCTAGAACTATGTGTGGCAACATAGATGAATCTCACATATTTATGCTACATAATATTATGTAATATATTTATATTATTACATAATACATTCTAACATTAAGAGAAGGAAGCAAAACATAAAGTAGTAGTATGTGATTCTATTGGGTAGTAAGGAAAGTCATGACGTATTTTTTCTATACAAAAATGTGTCAAGACTTTTCCAACGACTCAGTATTTATATAAAATGCAAAGGTAAAATTAATCTGTGGCGATTAAAAAACAACAGCTATCTTTGGGAGAGGTTGGAAAAGAGTAGATAGGACAAGAACTGAGCTTCTAGAATGTTAGTAATATTCTGTTTCATTATCAGATTTGAGCTCAGGTTAAATAAATATGCTTCTTTTTTTTTTTTTGGAGAGGTTTTTTTTTTTTTTTTTTTTTGCTATAGGGCGCGTGCGCTCGCCAGACAGACAGAGAGAGACATAGAGACAGAAAGCGAGAAATCCCCCCGGGGGGATGGTCACGCCGCAATCCCTTCTCCTCCATTCTCCTCTCGGGATCTTGGGCACACATGCACATGCGCCAGGCATGAGTTTTAAGCCACCGGGTCTGGGACACAAACTGCGGTCGACTATGTGGGAGTCCAGCAACATAGCCATTACACTAATTGCTGGTTCCCTGAATATGCTTCTTTTGTAAAATTCACCATGCTGAATAACCTGCAATTTTCAAAATGTATTTTATACTTTTAGATAAACTATGGTATCAGCAGATTAAAGGTTAGAATGGCAAATGACCAAGTGTTAGAAATATGGGATGCTTATGTTTATAAATTACTAGTAGGGGGTCCAGCAGGTGGCATGATAGTTAAGGCACTAAATTCCCACATTGCCAGCAGCAGTTCAAGTCCTGGACCCAGCAGCATGAAAATCACACCAGGCATGTGTGATATATATACATATATATATATCATGGCCCAGCAATTTCTTTATATACTTATACCTTAGGAAAGCATGCATACCATACATACATATGTAAAAATATTAGTACTTATAAAAACATTTTCAGAGCAGGCCAGCTGGTGGTGTGGTAGCGAGACAGTTAGATTTCACATGGCTGACAGCGTGGTTCTAGTTCTAGATTTGGTAGTTTTAAAAACACCTCCCACCCCATCTGGACACCTGTTTCAGTGAAGGGCTTTTCCATATGAGGGTCCACCTGTGGCTGGAGGGCTTAACAGCAGGGACCCATGGCTCATCCCCTCCCCTACTTGCCTTTGAACTCTCAGGTTTGTTGCTTGGGACTTTGAGATGATCTTGTGCTCCTCCCCCAGCATCTGGACACCTGTTACAGTGAAGGCACTTACCATATGCCAGGCCACCAATGGCTGGAGGACTTAACAGCTGGGACCCATGGCTCATCCTCTCCTCTCCTCGCCTCTGAACTATCAGGACTTTAGGGTTTTCTATAGTATGCGCACTGTGCGATCTCTTCTTTGTTCCTGAATTGAAGCTCAGTGACTCATTTTCAAGTACACCTGTTCTCTAGAAACAGGGAAGACTCTGGGTCACCCAGGACCAGTGACAACAGTGTAAGGTGCTGTGAGCAATGGTGAGGTAGAGCAGACAAGAGAATGCCAGCTGCCTATTCCTGCATGCCTTTGAACACTCAGAGATAACTTGAATAATTTAGAAAGGAGCGTATAGATCACCAGATGACTAGAAACCATTACATAGACACAAGAAATATGAGCAACCAACAAAATGTCTCCCCCCCAAGGGAAAACTCACTGCCCATAGACAACACAGTGGAACTTGTGAAAATGTCAGATAAACAGTTTAGAATATTTATAGTGACAAAACTAAATGAGATGCAAGAGAAAGGAGGCAACGAGCTCCAGGAGATGAGGAAATCCTTTCATGATTTGAAAGAAGAAATAGACACCATAAAAAAGAATCAAATGGAATTGTTAGAGATGAAGAATGTGATACAGGAAATCAAAACCTCCCTCAAAAGTATTAAAAGTAGGGGACCAGCAGTTAGCGTAATGGCTATGTCACTGGACTCCCATGTAGTCGACCACAGTTCAAGTCCCGGACCTGGTGGTTTAAACTCACACAGGGCGCATGTACGTCATGCCCAAGATCCCAAGAGGAGAATGGAGGAGAGGGATTGCGGCATAGCCATCCCCCTGGGGGGTGATTTCTCGCTTTCTGTCTCTGTCTCTCTCTGTCTGTCTGGCAAGCGCACGTGCCCTATAGCAAAAACCTTAAAAAAAAAAGTATTAAAAGTAGATTAGAGCATGCAGAAGATCAAATTTTTTGGGGGGGGAGTTTCTTGCTATAGGGTGCATGCGCTCGCTGGAAAGACAGAGACAGACAGAAAGCGAGAAATCACTCCCCAGGGGGGATGGCCACGCCACAATCCCACGCACACACACACACACCTGGCGTGAGTTTAAGTCACTGGGTCTGGGACTCAAACTATGGTTGACTACATGGGAGTCCAGCAGCATAGCCATTATGCTAACTGCTGGTCCCCAAAAGATCAAATCTTGAATGTAGAAGACAAAACCTCTGACCTAGAAAAAATTATCAAAAATACTGAGAAAACAATCAAGAAAAAGGATAACATACGAGAAATACTAGAAACCATCAAGTGCCCAAATATCTAGATAACCGGTATCCCAGAAGAGGAAGAAAACAATAAAGGCATTGTTAATTTATTCAATGAAATCCTGGAAGAAAAATTTCCAAACCTAGAGAGGCTTTCAAATATCCAGACCCAAGAAATACATAGGACCCCCAAATAGAATCAACCCAAGAAGATACTCTCCAAGGCACATCATATCCGGATTTGTCAAAACTATAGACAAAGACAAGATTCTAAAATTGGCAAGAAAGAAACATCTAATTACTTACAAAGGTTATTCCATCAGGCTAACATTGGACCTCTCCTCTGAAACAATACAGGTAAGGGAAGAATGGGGAAATATAGTCAAAATGTTAAATGAAAAACAATTTCAACTAAGAATACTTTACCTGGCAAGATTATCCTTCATATAGGAAAAAAAGATTAAAAAAAACATTCTCAGATAAACAAAACCTGAAAGAATTTACCATCTCCAGATCAGCTCTTCCAGAAGGTCTGAAGGGATTGCTATACCAGGAAAACTAAAAAGTCAGACAGACAGATATAGGAGAACAAAAAAACAACCAAGAAAATGACTCACTTAATGACAGAAATATTGATAATAACATTGAACAGTAATGAATTAAATTCTCCAATCAAAAGATAGACTGGTGGAATATATTAAAAACAAACAAACAAACAAACAAACAAACAAAACAGAAACCCTCTATCTGTTGCCTACAAGACATGCAACTTATGGATAAAGACATGTATAGACTAAAAGTGAAGGGCTGGGAAAAGATATTTCATGCAAACAGAAATAACAAAAGGGCTAGAGTTGCAATACTGATTTCAGACAAAATAGGCTTAAAGACAAAAACTGTAAGAAGAGACAAAGAAGTACATTATATAGTACTTAAAGGGCTAATTCATCAAGAAGACATAATGATTATAAATATCTATGCACCCAACTCAGGAGCACCTAAATACATGAACGGGAAACTACTAAAGGTAAAAGGAAAGATAGGTTGCAACACTATAATTGTTGGGAATCTCAACACTCCTTTATCTCCTTTAGACAGATTTTCTAGACAAAAAATAATCAGAGAAATACAGGATCTAAATAATAGTAAATCAAATGAGCTTGACAAACATCTATAGAACTTTCCACCCTAAGACCACAAACTATACATTGTTCTCACCCTCTGCATGGAACCTTTTCAAAGACTGACCACATGATAGGACACGAATCAAGCCTTTGAATCTGTAGCATCTCCAGCATCTTCTCTGACCATGATGGAATTAAACTTTACATTAATTTCAAGAAAAATGCTAGGAAATACACAAACACATATGAACTAAACAACCTACTTCTAAATGACTTCTTAACTGCAGAAGAAATTAACTCTGAAATAAAAAATTTATGAAAACAAATGATAATGAGTACATGAGTTCCATAATCTATGGGACACCACAAAAGCAGTTGTAAGAGGGAAATTCATAGCAATTATTGCACATAAGAAAAAGATGAAAAGCAGCCAAATAGACAACCTAACATCATGCCTCAGGGAATTGGAAAACAACAACAACAACAACCAAAAAAAAAAAAAAAATGCCAGGAGAAAAAAAATAATAAAGATTTGAGCAGAAATAAGTGACATTGAAAATAAACTATACAGTAAATAAATGAAAGCAAAAGCTGGTTGTTTGAAAAGATTAAAGAGATCAACACACCATTAGCTAGACTGATAAAGAAGAAAGAAAGAAACCAGATAAATCAAATATACAATGAAATAGGCAACATTACAACAGATAGAAATACAAAACATCATTAGAGAATACTATGAGTGACTATATGCCAACAAACAAGAGAACATGGAGGAAATGAACAAATTTCTGGATGAATCTACCAAGATTGACTCAGGAGGATGAAGAAAACCTGAATAGACCCATAACAACCCATGAGATTGAATCAATAATAAATTGAATCAGTAATAAATAACCTCCTAACAAAGAAAAGCCCAGGTCCTGATGGCTTCACTTCTAAATTCTACAAAACTTTTAAGGAAGATTTAACCCCCATTCTAGTCAAATTATTTCTAAAGATCCAAAAGGAAGGCAACCTCCCAAATTCATTTTATGAAGCATCCATCATCCTCATTCCCAAAACAGATAAAGACACGACAAAAAAAAGGAAAACTACAGACCAATATTTCTGATGAATATAGATGCAAGACTTCTCAACAAGATATTTGCAAATTGTATTCGACAACATATAAAAAATATTATTCATTATGACCAGGGAGGCTTTATTCCAAGAATGCAAGGGTGGTTCAACACACATAAGACCATAAATATAATACCCCATATTAACAGAAAGAAAGATAAAAAACCATATGATCATTTCAACTGATGCAGAGAAAACATCCCTTCACAATTAAGACTCTCAGCAAGATTGGTATAGAAGGCTCATTTCTCAACACAATAAAAGTCATATACGAAAAACCTATAGATAACATTATACTGGATGGGGAAAAGCTAAAAAGCTTTTACACTAAAAACTGGTACCAGACAAGGCTTCCTACTTTCACCACTTCTTTTCAATATGGTGCTAGAAGTCTTAGCCAATGCAATCAGAAAAGAGAATCACATAAAAGGCATTCAGACAGGCAAAGAAGAGTCGAAAATATCTTTGCAGATGACATGATGGTATACTTAGAAGATCCAAAGGTTTCCATGAGAAAACGTCTCAAAGTAATAAATGAATGTAGTGATGCATCAGGATACAAAATCAACATCCAAAAATCTATAGCATTTCTATATACGAACAAGTTGAACAAAATAGATCTGAAGAAAGGAATCCCTTTTACCATAGCCACAAAATGTATAAGATACCTAGGAATAAACCTAAGAAAGTCAAAGACCTTTACAAAGAAAACTATAAAAATCTTTAAAAAGATATTGAAAATGACACCAAAAAATGGAAAAAAAAATCCCATCTGCACAGCAAAGGGCACAGTAATTAGCATGAATTGACAACCCTCAGAATGGGAGAAAATTTTTGTAAACTATGCTACACATTAGGGACTGATAACTAGAATACACAGGGAACTCAAACAGCCTACCCAAGAAAAAAAATATTAACCCAATTAAAAGATGGACACATTAGGGACTGATAACTAGAATACACAGGGAACTCAAACAGCCTACCCAAGAAAAAAAATATTAACCCAATTAAAAGATGGGGAAATGAGTTGAACAAAAATCTAAAGAAAACATATGAACAGCCAAAAAGCATATGAGGAAATGCTCAACATCCCTCATCATAAGGGAGATGCAGATTAAACCCCTTCTATTAAAATGGCAAAGATTAAAAATACAAAAAGTGTTAAGTGTTGGCCAGGCTGTGGTGAAAGGGGAACTCTCCTATACTATCGAGGGGAATTTAAATTGGTCTAGCCACTGTGGAAAACATGGAGGTTCCTCAAAGACCTTTGAAAAGAAATACCATTTGACCCAGCAATCTTACTTCTGGGTATCTACCCAAAGGACAGGAGAATGCTCAGTTGGAAAAGTGCTTGGACATCTGTGTTTATTGTGGCATTATTCACGATTGCTAAGACATGAAACCAACCTAGTGTCCACGAACAGATGAATGAATTGAAAAAATGTGGCACATATACACTATAGAATATTACTCAGCCATAAAAAATAAGACCCTGGCGTTTGATAGAAAGTGGATGAATATGTAAGATTTACTGCTGAGTGAAGCAAGCTAAGTTATGAAAAAGGAGACACTGTATAAAGAGTATAGAGAAAGAGAGCAGGAGAAAAAAGAGAGAAGTATGACATTTGTGGGACACAGAAATGGTTTATTACCTGTTGATGATAACATATAGTATTGTTGATGATACAGTCTAGTATTCTCAACTAGACTGGTCTGAGAAATATGAAAAACAAAAGAAAAGCTAAAAAAAAAAAGAAAAAGAAAAACACACTAGGCACATGTGCATTCATGCCCAAAATCCTGAAAGGAGAATGGAAGAGAAGGGGATGCAGCATGCCCATACCACCTGGGGAGCACTTCCTTTCATTCTCTGGCAAGCGCAAGAAGCCTATAGCAAACTAACACACACACACACACACACATATATAGATAGATATGTATTTTTTTCCCACAGAGCAGGTCTTTCATAGGACCCCAAAATTGGAAACAATGTTCAACTCTAGTTATCTATAACAAGAATGACCCTAAACAAATATAATTTAAGTATCACTATATAAGAAAAGCGAGACTCAATATCATACAACATGATTTCATTTATATAAAGTTAGATAGGCAAAACTAAACTATATTGTTTTGGGATAAGCAGTTATGTGGTAAAAGTAATTTTTTTAAAAAGCCAAGAGGAGTCAATTTTAGAGAGATTCCTTCACATGTGCTATCAAAAGTATGCATGTATTTTACCTACAAGGTTCACTATACTAACAGCTCCACCAAGATTCCTGAATTCCCAATTGCACCTAAAATTGCACTGGAACTGCTGATGGTTGCGAACTTCCTAGATTGCTGCATAAAATAAATTATAATAAACTGTTAACTTTTTTCAGTATTTAATACCTGTAGTTCAGTCAGTAATTTTTTTCATATTTAGCATGTTTTCTGTTTGCAGTTGAAATATAAAAGTTTATTGAAAGCAGATTACCTTCTGTTTCTTTGCACAGCAATCAGAGTTGAATTTGTTTGCTACATCAAGGACATTTTCACAAACTGAGAAATAAACAAGTATGCCAATTCATATAAAAAAAAAAAAAAAAAAGCCAACAGGAGAGCCAGCAGGTGGTATGGTGGTTAAGGCACTGGACTCCCACATGACTGACTGCAGTTTAAGTCCTGGACCTGGAAGCTTGCTATCTCATTTTTCCTCTGTCCATTTTCTCTGTCTCTCTCTGGTGAGTGCACATGCCCCAAAGCAAATGATAAAGTAATAATAATTATAATAATAAAATTAAATTAAAAATTCTTTTATTAAAAAAAAGCCAACAAGAAAATAATAATCACCAAAGTCAGAATGGGGTTACCAATAGAGGTAAGGTTACTCGGAAGAAGAATGAAAATGCATGTCTAGAGTGATGATGCAAGAATTTGTTATACAGAGCCTCTCATTATTACTGCTTCTTAAGCTAATTGTATGTTAAGCATTATATGTTTGCGTGTGTGTGTATGTATGTGTATGTAAAATATGCAGGAGTTAAAGTAAACCAAATTATGTACAGAAAAGCCATATATGATTCTTAGTGAAAACATAAGCTACTAAGTAGTAAATGCTTTAAGATTTCAATCTTAAAAGAATGTATAGTAAGACCAGCAGATGGCATAATGGTTATATTGCTGGGCCACATGTAGTGGATTATGGTTCGAGTCCTGGATCTGGTGGCTTAAAACTAACATGAAGTTTATGTGCATGTTTGCCCAAAATCGCAAGAGAATAGAGAAGGGATTGCAGCATGAGAATCTCTCTGGAGGGTGATTTCTTGCTTTCTGTCTCTGTCTCTCTCTGTCTCTCTGATGAGCCCATATGCCCTATAACCAAAAATCTCTCAAAGAAAGAAAAAAGGAAAGAATGTATAGTATATATGCATAGGAAAGTTACTAAAGAGAAATAGATCACAATACTGACAGTGGTGGTATCTGGGTAGTAGAAATTCACTCTTGTTCTTTATAACATGTATATTCGAAATTCTTTAAAATAATCATGTTTTGTGTGTGTTTAAAAAGAAGCAAAAGGCACACTGGCGAAAATAAGCTGTATTCTAAATTAACATGTGAACAGTACGTAGAAGGAGAATATTGGAATCTGTGTGTCTAAACCTGGGCTTCTCATCATTTTCTTGAATAGAAGTTTGTGAAAACCAGGTCATTTGATGAACCTATATTAAGTAAAAACCATTCCAGAAGAGAATAGGAATGAAAATCTCAGCACACCTGGTATTTGGCTTGGTCAACAGCCATTCCTCTTTCTTCTGGGCACTTTTCTGAGAAGAAAGGAGCTGAAGAAGGAGAAAAGAATCATAAGATGCCTTTCTTGTGGTTCAACTGACCAGATCAGATGTCACTCTAGACCCATATCTACTACTCATGGAGAAGAAGGACTGAAAATTAGAGGAGCCTACATGGTCTTGGGCATTCTGGGGTCAAAACTGGGGTCAAAACTGTACAAAACCAGAATCTGTCCTGACCCCACAGGGGTCTCTTCAGTTAGAGAGCTGGAATAACAAGGGGAATCACAGACACCCCACACTCACACCCAATGCTGCAATAACTAACCTACCATGGGAACCCATATAACCCTCACTGGTACATCTCAACCAAACAATAGTACTACATACACAACTCACACAGTCATAGGCCCACATTCACCCTGAGAACAGACAGCCACACCTCCACGTTTACAAATCCCTCAAACACAACATGACACAAAACTACAATGCTACAGTCACCACACCACACTTACCACAGAGCCACACAGTTACAGTTCCTCTATTAAGCATTACACAGTTATACAATCACACACTCAAAATAACATAGTGGCCACTAGGATACATATATTGACATTCTGGCACAATTACATGCACCTCCCAACTGCATGCACAATACTCTGCAAAGTTACATATTTGCACTCCCACAGCCTCAAATGGTCACAAACAAGCACCCTATACACTTTTTGCTACTAACACTCACACAAACACAATTACACATACACATCCCCTCAGAGTAACACACGGTCACTGCCTCAGAATTAGATTCTTCACACACACACACACACACACACACACGCAATGTTACACAGTTATTTGATCAGACACATAATCCCACCAAGGGGTCATGAACCTACATACATAGTTGTATATAGTTACAATCACACACCTACAACGAAGATACAGTTACACTTATACGCACATACCCACGCACGGTTACAGTCACAATGACACACCCACCAAAGGGACATACACGCACACAGCGTCGCAGAAGTCACTTAAGGTCACGATCACACTGGGAAACCCAGACCTCGCGCCCAGTCCCTTGGCCGGACCCACTCACAAGGTCCCACACCCCAGTCCTGCCGGGTCAGCTCCTTCAGACCCGCACAGACGCACCTGAGGAGCCGAGCGAAGCCCCCACACCCTAGGCCGCTCGCCGCGCACTTCCACCTTCCCGGGAGCCGAGGGTCCCGCGGGCAAACCCAGGGGCTGCCCTTTTTTTCCCGGGGCCTCTGGGAAGTGTAGTCCGGGGTCGCAGCGCGAGGAAGATGGCGGCGGCCTCCCGCGTTCCTGCCAGCGCCTCGCCTGGGCTCGCCGACACCCCTGCTCCTACTCGGAACCGCCGGCCCGAGTCTCGGAGAACCCCCAGGTCCTAAGGGAAACTCCCACCACACCGGCCCCACACGCTGGAGACGAGCTTCCTCCATGGTAGCGGCCGACACCAAGGAGCGAGCTATCTGTTCCCCGAGAAACCGGAGAGGTCCCCAGGTTCTGGCCGGAAGTTGACTAGGGCCGCAAGAATTTCTGGGAAATGTAGTCTAGAACCGAAGAGCGTGAGGTGCGGGGATGAGTGGAGGAAGGTTGTCTTGGATAACTTTCTTCTCTGAACCTGATCTCAGCTGAAGAGCTCACCGCGCTGTGGAATCTTCTAGAAACCCACGAACTCTGACATTGTTCAGGGCTGACTCACTCCCTATTTTTGTCTTCATAGTGGCTCCACCACACTTCGTGTGTGATTTTATTTCTTTTAAATGTTCAGGATAGGGACCACCAGATGGCGTAATGGTTACCTCGCTGGACTCCCACGTGGCCCACCGTGGCGCCAGTCCTGATTAGGAGGCTTGAAACTCACCCTGTGCTGTGCATGTGTGCCCAGAATCCTGAAAAAAGAAGAGGGTGGCGTGGCCATTCGCGCTGGGGCATGACTTCTCCCTGTCTGTTTCTCTTTCCAGAGAGCACAGGCACCCTATAGTAAAAATGTCTCTTAAAAAAAGGAAGAAGGAAAATATCCAGGATAGGTAAATCTACAGACATTGAGTGAATTAGAGTTATTTAGGATTGGCAGGATTGGGGACTTTTCAGTGATTATTAATAGGTATAGGGTTCCTTTTTCAGGTGGTGAAAATGTTCTTGAATTAGAAAATGGTTATGTTTGCATGTATACAGAAATATAATTGATTTTTAGTGTCATGGATTAGGATAGACTAAGAAAAATGGTGTATGTTAAACTAAAATGCATCCCATAGACCTGCCTCACCCAGCCCATAGAGTAGAGTAGGAAAAACAAGGATGTGGTTGTAACTTACAAAAGACATGCTGTTCAGCTTCTGAAAAACCGGTATACAATGCCTTGCAGCTTTTCCTTCCCTCAGAATGTAGCAACTTTTGCAGACCTTCCTCTCTTAGGACACCCAAGTGTAACATTTGCTTGTGGTTTTTATGCTCAAATACTCTGCAAAACTCTGGGTCGGGGCTGTTGTCCCAAAACCCTACCTGCCAGTGGCAGAGTAGGCAGTCCCTGGCCAGGATGGCAGTCTCTGGCCAGAAATAAAGGCTCCTAAAACTTTAATTTCTTGGTGATCTCAGTTTATGTAACACCTCGCGCTACAATAGTATACTGATCATGTATATTGTGACCTTGATGAACTCGTTTATTAGTTCTAATAGTTTTTTTGTTTTTTTTAAAGAGAGGTTTTTGCTCTAGGGCACGTGCACGTGCCAGAAAGACAGAGAGAGAGAAAGAGAAATCACCCACCTACCCCAGGGGATGGCCACAACACAATTCCTTCACTCTTCTCTCGGGATTTTGGACATGCATGCACCCGCACCTGGCATGAGTTCTTGTTTTTGTTTTTAGAGAGATTTTTGCTATAGGGCTCATACACTTGCTGGAAAGACAGAGAGACAAAGACAGCGAGAAGTCACCTCCCGTGGGGGATGGCATGCCATAATCCCTTCTCCATTCTCCTCTCTGGATCTTGGGCCCCACACACACTTGGGTGAATTACAAGCCGCAGGATCCGGAACTCTAACTGCTGTCTACCTCGTGGGAGTCCAGCCATGTAACCATTACACCATCTGGTCCCAACATGATTTTTATATAGAAAACTTTAGTGATCCATTAAAAATTATTAGAACTGGGGGAACCAGCAGTTAGCGTAATGGCTCTGTCGCTGGACTCCCACGTAGTCGACTGCGGTTCGCATCCCAGACCCGGTGGCTTAAAACTCATGCCCGGCGCGTGTGCGTGCGTGCCCAAGATCCCAAGAGGAGAATGGAGGAGAAGGGATTGCGGCATGGCCATCCCCCCTCGGGGGTGATTTCTTGCTTTCAGTCTCTATGTCTCTGTCTGTCTGGAGAGCACACGCACCCTATAGCAAAAACCCTCTCAAAAAAAAAAAATTACTACTGGGACCAACAAATGGTGTAATGATTCCATCACTGGACTCCCATGTGATCAAGCACAGTTTGAGTCCCGAACTCAGCGACTTAAAACTCACACTGAGCTCGTGTGAGTGCATGCCCCCAAGATCCCAAGAGTGTGGAGGAGACAGGATTGTGGTGTGGCCATGCTCCCTGGGTGTGATTTCATGTTTTCTATCTCTTTGTCTCTCTCCCTCTCTCTGTCAAGTATATGCACCCTATAGCCAAAATCTCTCTTAAAAAAATTGTGTCATTTGTGATGAGAAATAGTTTTATTGATTTTAAGTCACGATGACTTTTACCATTGGGTCAGGGTGGAACCTCCAGTAGAACATTGAATAGAAGTAGTGAAAGAAACTATACTTGTCTTATTATCTCGATCTTAGTGGGGAATCATTCAGGCTTTCATCATTAATGCAATGTTAGCTGTGGGTTTTCCTAGATGATCTTTATGAGACTGAGGAAGTTAACCTGTACTCTCGGTTTATTGAAGGCTTTCATCATGAAATGGTACTGTTTATTTGTCATGTGCTTTCTTTGTTCCAATTAAGATGATCATGTAGTTTTTGTCTTTTATTCTGTTGCTATAATATAATGTCCCGACCCACAGGACAGTCAAACAGGTTTCCTGAGAGAAGGAGTGAGAGACTCGATGAGCAACGTGGAGGTGACGCAGTGTTACAACATGGAGACGACACAGTGTTACAACTCTTCAGGGTCATCCATTTATTGTGGGCCAGAGATTGTGTTTATATACATGTTGGTGGGCGGTGATTGGTTAAATGAAGGATTGTAAAAGGTGGGTTATGATTGGTTGCTTTGTGGACCAATCGTGAGGTACCAGATAGTGTGGTTTTGAAGGAGAGCCAATTGTGGTTGGCATTGTGTAATAGTTTGCTCACTGAGAAATCGAAACTTAAAGGTTTCCTTAAAACGGCAATAGTGTAAGACTCATAAAATGGCCTCGGCGGACTTGCTGATGTGCAGTTTCCCGCAATATACTACACTAATTTATTTTGAGATGTTATACCAAACTTTCATTTATGTGATAGATAGCACTTGGGCATGGTGTGTGATTCTTTTTATGTGTTGCTGGATTCAGTTTGCTGGTACTTTGTTGAGGAATTTTTTCCTCCAAATCTGTAAGAGATTTTTGGTCCATGTTTTCTTTTCTTGTGATGTCTTTATCTGTCTTTTATATCAGTTTGATACTGGACTCAGAAAGTGAGTTGTGACATGCTCTATGCTCTACTATTTTGGGAAGAGCTTGTGAATAACTGATATTAATTCTTCCTTAAATATTAAGTAGAATCAATGCTGAAACCATCCAAACCTGAGTGGGTACTTTTAAAATTACTAATTTAGTCTATCTTGTTATGGATATATACAGATGTCTGATGAGTCAGTTTTATGAATTTGTCTCTATTTTCTTTTCTTTCTTTTTGAGAGGTCTTTTTTTTTGCTACAGTGCACGTGCACTCACCAGAGAGACAGAAAATGAAAAGGCACCCCCAGGGGTGTGTGTGTGTAGGGGGGACTTGGCCATGACACAATTTCTTTTCCTCCATTTTCCTCTCAGGATTTTGGGCATGCACATACACTCCCAGTGTGAATTTTAAGTCACTGGTTCCAGGACTTGAACCACAGTCGACTACATGGGAGTCCAGCAGTATAACTATTATACCATCTGCTGGTCCCAACCCCTTATTGAAGTTCAGATTCTAGTAATTTGTGTCTTCTTTTCTCTTTGATTAATCTAGGAAAGTTTTGTCCACTTTGGACTTGGCAGTGGCCACTGCACAGACCAGACATTGCTCTATAGCGACCCTTGATTCATTTCCTCCACAACCATGTCTGACAAATCCAATATGGCTGAGATTGAGAAATTTGATAAGTCAAAATTGAAGAAGACAGAAACGCAAGAGAGAAATCTGCTGCCTTCCAAAGAAATGATTGAACAGGAGAAGCAAGCCAGCGATCATAATGAGGCATGCTCCTCAAATATGCACCATACATTTCACAAGCATTGTCTTATTTTACTTCTTTTAGCTGTTTAACTTTGTAAGATGCAAAGAAGTTGAATCAAGTTTAAATGACTGTGCTGCCCCTTTCACATCAAAGAACAGAGAACTACTGACAACGGAGGTGCGCCTGCCTGCAGTGAAGGAAAAGAACTTGCATGTTGGTGAAGGAAGAAACTGGGTGGGATGACAGGGAAATGTAGAGTAAAATCCAAGCTGGTCCAAGGTGTCCTGCAGGCTGGAAAATGCAGTTTAATCAGAGTGCCATTTTTTTACTTTAATGATTTTAATTACTGGAATGCCCATTTTTAAATAAGCAAATAAAGTTTTAAAACCTGAAAAAAAATGTGTCCACTTTGTTTATCTTTTCAAATGAACAACTTTTAGTTTCATTGATTTTTGTCTCTTATTTTTCTATTCTGTATTTTATTCATTTCTGTTTAATTTACATTATTCCTTTTGATTTAAGTTTAGTTTGCTCTCTTTTCAAATGTCTCGTGTGGAGGGCACTGCATACAGAAGACATCTTGAGCTATCCACCATCTTGAGCTATCCACCATCTTGGAAATCATTAGGCTTCACATCCTCACTGAGCAAACCGTTTCTCAGAAATCATGTGACCAACCATTCTCCCTGGAAGTGGTTGGGTTTCTAGGCAATGGGAGAGATCCACCCACACCAATGATTGGTTCATGCTGTTCTATCTCATTTGCATTTCGGGCAACCAATTAGTGCCCACCAGCTGTATGTAACTTGTCATTTTTCCTCAATAAATGGAAGAGGAAGAAGAAGACTTGATCAGCACTTCGTATTGTGTGTGCGTGTGTTTGTCCCATCTCTCACTCCCTCCCCCAGGGAACCTGTTCGACTGTCCCGCAGGTCGGGACACGTGGCACCTGAACATGGACTTGGGTATGAGGGATCCAGTGAAGAGCTCCCGAGGAAAGCTCCATCCAGTGCAGAGCAAGCATGAAAAGCCGGCGGAAAACAGAAGGGGATGGCAGAGATTTGTCCTGAGAAAGGCCGTGGTAGAAAACAGAAGGGGACGGCAGAGACTCGCCCAGAAGGGGACGGCAGAGACTCGTCCCAAGAAAGGCCGGCAAAAGACTTAGAAGGACGAAGAGAAAACGTCCTGGTAAATATTTACTTAAGTTTTATTTTAAGTATGGCTAATAATGGGACAAAAGCTTAGTCAGCATGAAATATCTGCTCAGAACTTAATTGAAGCTCTTGTCATGATGGTCAATAAGGGAGAGCAGATCATTCAAAATGATCAACCCCAGGAGGAGGCTATAGCCACCTCAGATCTAACCAAGAATTCTAAAATTGAAAATGAACAGGGAGAGGATCTTATTTCCCTGGATAGTGAGGAAGAAGTTAAAAGCCCCAAAAATAAGACAAAACCCCAAAAATCCAAAAAACTAAAAAAGAAGAACATCATTAAGGCTCTATAAGAGCCAATGAAAAATGAGTCATCAACTAGTTCAGAGGAGGAAATCCTAGAGGCCGAGGCTGATAAATGCAATAACCCAAAATGGCCATCTGAACAAAAAACTTTAGAAACAAAGACTGCCATGTGCAATAACTCAAAATGGCTGTCTGAACAAAAAACTTTAGAAAGAAAAGCAGACAAACACAATGATTCAAAATGGCCACCTTTCAAAAAATGACTGCCATCTTAT
>NW_006198801.1:178292-179077 GCF_000334495.1 Tupaia belangeri chinensis
GGGAAACCACACGCAGTAATGCCCAGGCCAACAATGGCTGGACAGCAGGTATGTTATTGGGAGAAGGCAATTATACAACTAGTAACACTCAAATGCAATATGATTCAGGACTATTTGCTCAAATTAATAGGCAGCCATGAGAGTTTGGAGAAAACTTCCTACTAAGGGAAACTTAAGTACCTCCCTTACAACAATAAAACAAGGACCTGACAAGCTTTTTTCTAAGTTTGTTCATTGGTTAATTACTGCAGCAGGGGAAATATTTGTCAGTGCTGATGCAGGTACCAATTTTGTTGAACAATTGGCGTATGAAAATGCTGATGCTGCTTGTCAAGCAGCAACCCGGCCATATAGAAAAAAGACAGATTTATCAGGATATAGTCACCTATGTTCTGATATTGGGTCAGCATACCAACGGGGATTGGCTCTGGCCACTGCTCTTAAAGGATAAACAGTTTGCCAATTTCTTAACTGTAATAATGGAGGCAATTGCTTCAATTGTGGTCGGCCTGGACATATGGCAAAGATTCTGATACAATCATCCAGCCATATACTAAAGACCAAGTTAATTGGCTATTCCAACAGATTTCTGGCCTATTCCATGTGCTTCTCTTCCTGGAACTATTGATAACCATCTTCCTCCAGATAAACTTTTATATTTTTTATCTACCCATAATTTTGTTTTATGTTCACATTTCTGTTAATACCTTTAGCAGTTTCTTTTTTGCCATGGCACAAACTGGTGAGGCCGGCAAACATGTTATTTCCCATGTACTTGCTGCAAT
>NW_006198801.1:181003-181313 GCF_000334495.1 Tupaia belangeri chinensis
CCTCCCCATACTTGGTCCGATTCTGGGTTTACTGATTGTTTGCTCTTTGGGGCCTGTTCTCTTTAATAAGCTCATGGCTTTCCTTAAATGCCAAATTGGTGACTCCATAAAAATGCAGCCTGTCCAATTCCACTACCACAACCTGGAGATGGAATATCACGGAGCCTAGACATTGCTCCTTGTCCCGAACCCGTGGGACGAATTGGGCAGGGAAACTCGAGCGAGGGGGCGGAGGTCTGGAACCGGTACAGCGTTTCAGCACGGGAGCGAAAGAAGTATCACAGCTCACACAGTGTCACAGCTCTTGATG
>NW_006198801.1:181503-188213 GCF_000334495.1 Tupaia belangeri chinensis
CGGAGGCACTGAATCAGTTAGCCAAAGACGGGTAAGAGAGTCTGAGCCTAACAGCTGTACAGTCCTCACACATAAGACAGGAAACCCATCATTGCAATGGGATTCTCCAATGATGGGTAAGGATGGACATGTGGCTCTAAAAATGACTCCAACCTAAGACAGGCACGATTCCCCCAGGTTTTTCTCCTCTCTTTGAAAAAAAATTAAAAAGGGGGGCATGTGGAGGGCACTGCATGCAGAAGCCATCTTGAGCTATCCACCATCTTGAGCTATTCACCATCTTGGAAACCATTAGGCTTCACATCCTCACTGAGCAAACCATTTCTCAGAAATCATGTGACCAACCATTCTCCCTGGAAGTGGTTGGGGGTTTCTAGGCAACACGAGAGATCCACCCACATCAATGATTCGTTCATGCTGTTCTATCTCATTTGCATTTTGGGCAACCAATTGGTGCCCACCAGCTGTATATAACTCGTCATTTTTCCTCAATAAATAGAAGAGGAAGAAGAAGACTACTTGATCAGCACCTCGTTTTGTGTGTGCGTGTGTTTGTCCCATCTCTCACTCCCTCCCCCAGGGAACCTGTTCGACTGTCCAGTGGGTCGGGGCAGTCTTGTATATTTTAGTTTAGGTTATTGGCTTGAGATCTTTACTCTCTCTTAAAACAGGAGTTTATTGGGAACCAGCAGTTAGCGTAATGGCTATGTCGCTGGACTCCCACGTAGTCGACCGCGGTTCACGTCTCAGATCTGGTGGCTTAAATCTCACGCCGGGCGCGTGTGCGTGCGTGCCCAAGATCCCGAGAGGAGAATGGAGAAGGGATTGCGTCGTGATCATCCCCCCTGGGGGGTGATTTCTCACTTCCTGTCTCTATGTCTCTCTCTGGCTTTTTGGTGCACCCTATAGCAAAAAAACCTCTCCAAAAAAAAAGAAAGAAAGAAAGAAAAACAATCGTGGTATGTGATGAGCGACTTACAGACCATTTGGTACAATGAAAGTCCAAACATCGATATTAAGTGCCTCCTCTGTTCCAGCAATGGCACTGGACGTGACAAATACAAAACATGGAAAAGATGCCAGCCTGGCTCACGAAGATGCAGACTGGTAGGGGAGACGCCAGCACACGTCGCTCTCTTGCTGAAACGCTACCTCCCTTGGAACAAGGCCCTATGCCCCCAAGAAAGCAGTGCCGGCGATGACTGAATTACTTTACTCAGGACTCCTCTCCCCACCCTTCTCCCTCAGAAATGTACCTACACTTCTTTTTTTGAGTTTATTTTTTTAATTATTTATTATTATTATTTATTTTTTAGATTTGCTATAGATCACACATGCTCACTAGAGAGAGATAGGGGGAGGAAGGGAATGAGAAAGCAAGCTGCCAGATCTCTGACTCAAATCACAAATCTTTTGGGGGCCAGTAGGTGGCATGTGAGAGTCCAGAGCATTAACCACTGTGAAACCTATTGGCCCCCAAAAAGGAGCACTATAATATATAGGCACTATGTATAAATTTTATTCAAAACACTGATTTTGTTGCATTCTATATGGTTTGGTATATAATCTCTTCATTTTCATTAATTTCAATGTATATTTAAATTTCACTTTGTTAAAGAATATTGAAAGACTGTTCTCCTGCTTGGTTTCCATAAACAAACTGCACCCTTATTTAGATAAACTTCTTTTTTTCTTTTTGCTAGATTATAGCCAATCACAGCAACTAGACTTCAGTTAATTAGAGGCAGTCCACCATTTAAACTGTTAATGCAGACAAATGTTGGAATGTAACCAACCCAAATTCTTTTCTACCTCATTTCTTCATTTTCATTTTTGTACATTGCTTTTTTTGCCCAATTTGAATTATTTTAAGATTTGCTCAAACTCCACTCACTTGGGGCCAGCAGGTGGCATAGTGGTTAAAAGTGCTGGACTCCCACATGACTGACCACAGTTCAAGTCCTGGACCTGATCGCTTGCTTTCTTACTTTCTGTCTCTGTGTGTCTCTCTACCTCTCTCTGGTGAGCACATGTACCCTGTAGCAAACTTAAAATTTTTTTAAATCCACTAAATTGTCTGTTTTTTTCTTTTAACAACTTACAGTTTTTTCTTTATACCAATTTTTTGTTTGCTTTTTTGTTTTTTGGGTATTTTTTGGAGAGTTTTTTTTTTTTTTTTTTTTTTTTTTTTGTGCAGGGGGAGCGCACTCACCAGAAAGACAAAGAGAGAGAGAGACAGAAAGCAAGAAGTCTCCCCCCCCCAGGGGTGATGGCCATTCCACAATCCCTTTTCTATTCTCCTCTTGGGATCTTGGGCATGCATACACACACACCTAGCATGAGTTTAAGCCACCAGGTCCAGGACTCTTCCCACGGTCGACCACATGGGAGTCCATCAACATAGCTATTATGCCAACTGCTCGTCCCAACATCTTTTTTTTTAAAAGAGGTTTTTGCCTTAGGACATGTGTGCTTGGTGGGAGAAACAGAGACAGTGAGAGGGAAAGTGATAAATCATTCCACAGGGGCAATGGACATGCCTTAATCTCTTCTCCTCCATTCTCCACCTGGGATCTTGGGGACGCACACATATGTGCCTGTTGTGATTTTCCAGCCACTAGGTCTGGGACTTAAACCACAGTCAGCCATGTGGGAGTACAACAACATAACCACTGTGCCATCTGCTGTCCCAACACCATTTGTTTAATGTAGGAGTCAATAAATTTCTGAACTCATATCTTTCGTATCGCTCATAGGTATTTTTAAAAATTTTGTCCTATCTGGCCAAAATTTTCTCTTTGCAACAAGTATGTGACCTGGAATCGAAGGTAATTAACTCCCTAAGTCTGGTCTTCTTAGAAAATACACTGCATCTCTGCTGTGAGGATTATTTTTAAATTATTTATTTATTTATTATTTATTGTTTTTATCTTGAAGTTTTTGCTATAATACATGTACGCTCACCAGAGAGAAAGGAAAAGTGGAGAGCAAGCCATCAGATCTGGGACTCAAACCATGATTGGCCATGAGCAAGTCCAGGACTCAACCATCATGCCACCTGCTAGCCCCTTGAGGTTATTTCTTAATTCAGGGATTCTCAAGTCACCCATTAATACCATCCCCTGTGACACCACCAACCAATGAAAAGAGAGTGAAAGGTGAGCAGGGATGCATATGGACAAAGACAGGTATGCAATTACAAAACTACCTTTAAAATATTTTTTAAAGAAGTTTTTGCTTGGGAATAGCAGTTGGTGTAATGGCTATGTTGTTGGACTTCCCTATAGTCGACTGTGGTTCAAGTCCCAGACATAGTGGCTTAAACTCATGCTGGGCACGTGTGTGTGTGTGCCCAAGATCCCAAGAGGAGAATGGAGGAGAAGGGATTGCGGTGTGGCCATCCCCCCGAGGGGTGATTTCTCGCTTTTTGTCTCTCTGTCTCTCTCTGTCTTTCTGGCAAGCACACGTGCCCTATAGCAAAAACCTCTCAAAATATATATAGGGTATTGGCCCAAAATGGAATCAGAATGGCTAAGTTTTCAGAGACAAAGCAGGAAGAAGATAAGATCATGGTTTTTATGGCCCCAAGGTTTTTGTTTTGTTTTGTTTTGTTTTGTTTTTGGCAAGTCTTTTTTTTTTAAATAAATATAACAGAATATAGAAATCTAACTGAACCTTTGCCCCTCAAAGTAGTTATATCCTCAGTTCCAACAAAGCAACCACTGTTGGAGACACTATTTGGAACTCTTCTTCAGGGGAATGGCTTACAAAGCAGGTTATGAGTCACATTAGAAAAACCTCCTTCCAAATGTTGGGCTGTTCAAAAACAGAAGATCCTCACTAAAAGAATGACACTGAAACAATAAAAAATGTGCTGGAGTGCTGTTACCTGTCAGTCTGCCGGCAAACTTAACTCAACCTAAGAGGAAACAAAAAAGTGACACAGAGACAGGGTAGGTGTGGACACAGGCAGCCTAAGCCTGCTGAGCCTGTGCTGCCCAGAAGAGGGCAAAAGCACCACTACATACGTACATTCTGTGACATTTCATAGAGCGGGTTGCTATTTTACAGAGATAGAAACCAAGTGATATCGGTCATCTCATCTTTGAAAGTTTAGATATGCTGGTGCCATGTCTATCTCTTGGTAACAGCAAAAGCAAAGAAATTTCCTGCACTTATCTAGTGAAGGGAAGCCTATCTGTAGATGTGGGGAGTATATTCTCTTGCATACATCAAAGGGTTGTTAGGCTAAGCGTTTATACCAAGCAGAGCAGGGGTTATTCTTTATGTAGTGGGGTCAGGATGTTTCCCAAGCTATGAAGATGTTTCCCCAGAGCAGCCCCTAGAAATTCCACTGAATGTTCCACCTGCAGAAAGGGTCAAGGAAAGGACAAACAGCAAGGCTTCTATTAGGGCTTCTGCTATGGCTTCTAAGAGATATGTGATGTTGCTCAGAGCCTGTCCCTGATCTCTGCTCAGAATAGGTCCCCACATCCACAAAGCTTTTTTTCAGAACATGTCCCTATAGTGACCTGCACGGCAGAACATGTTTTATGAGTGTGGGGGCTGTGGATTAGAGAATAAACATAAGATAAACATATAAAGACATACAAATAAAGAAAAGTGGGAATCGGGTGGTCTTGACTTTTCTGATGGAGATAATCATGGCCCCAAACCATTCCCAGGTTTATTCTTTTAAAGGGCAGAAAATGGGGGAAGAGGAAGTGGAATGCAAAGCCAGTTGTTTTCGGATGTTAGTCAGCTGAAGATGTGAAGACAACTGGCACCATGTGCTTTCTTTACTCTTCTGGGATCAATTCTGATTAACACATATGGTTTCCTTTATCCCAATACTGCATTACAGTTTCTTTCAGAGAGGACAGAGGCAGCTAGTGTATTCATATGTTAATGGCGTTCACCATTTTGCAAATGACAGCCCATGGAAATGCATTTCTCTATGTATTTAAAGGTCACCATGTTTACTCAGAATGGCTGCTCTCTATTCTAGAGCTCTCAAGGAGTTCTGAGCAACAACATTACCACTGGGGAAACATATGGTCTCCTAGGACAGCTTCTTTCAATGACAGGGACTTGACTTAGATAGAAAAGTCCTGTTATCTGTTTGTGTTTTTTTTTTAAATCAATCACACTTTATAGTCACACTTGCATTTGATAAAACAAACAAACAAACAAACAAGAACCACTTATACATAGTTCTCATATGAATTCTAGTTAAGAGACATTACATTCAAAATCATAGCACTCGGAGCCAGCAGATGGCATGGTGGTTAAGGGCGCTGGATTCCCACATGGCCGACCATGATTCAAATCCCAGACCTGGAGGCTTGTTTTCTCTCTCTCTCTCATTCTGTCCCTCTCTGGTCAAATTTAAAGAAATAAAGTTAAATAAATTTTTTTTAAAAATATCATAGCACTCATAGTGACAATTTTCAAAAGACTATAACAGCTTTTTTGCCACTGGAGGGGTACATAGGGCACAGCTGTTTTCCTGAATTGCTTATTCTGAAATAAGTGACCACTACCACTTTAATTTTTCTAGTGTAACTGTTACAGATTACTGACTAAAAACTCACATTCCAGACTTTCTTAGCCAACACAGATTAATTACAAGGGAACCACTCCCAAAGTCTTTGGGTGAATTGGGGAAGGGCTGGTTAATTGAGGAAACAGACCATTCCTTGGTAAACGTTTGTAGTTTTCCTTCCCAATACATCTTCTTTTTATTGAGAACTTCCATTTTTATCCTGTGTTCCTCCTCTGCCATCTCATGAAACTCACTCTGCTGAATTTTGGTCACTTGTATAGAGTCTGGGGGAAGGGAAAAGAAACATGGTGGAAACTTTCCTGCTGGTGGGAAACTTCTTGCCTTCCGTATCCTGCGCCTGGCAACCAATGAACTCTCCCACCTTCTGCCTTTGGCGCACCTACCACCAGGTAAACAGCAACATTGTCTCCCATTGGCCAGGACAGGATGCCATAATGCTGTGGCAACTGCTCATTGGACAAGGGCTCCTATAAGAGGATGAGCAGCAATCCCTTGGATGTGACTCTCCCAGCCTCTGTTCAGACCATGAGACCTCACTGGAGAGCTTTTCGTAGAATAAATTTTACTGGCTTTGCTAAATCTTAAGCCTGACTCAGGTTCTTCTGTCTTTGCTGCCTCTGACTCTGCCGATCATAAGTCTGACCTAACATCTGATGCTAAAACCCAGAAGGGGATAAATGCCTCTTGGTTAGAGCCCCTCCATTGGACCTCTCACGTGGTCATCTGGCTAAGAAAGTAAGCGATCCCATCTCCATTTTTCAAACCTCCAGAGTTTTCCTGTCTGTAATCGCGACCATGCCAGGAACACTCCCCATCCATTGCAGGTGCCCCAGGGGTACCCTAAGGATCATCTCATCTCAGGTACAGCACAGTCAAACAGGTTACTTGGGGGAGGGAGTGAGAGATGGGGCAAACACACGCACACACAATACAAGGTGCTGATCAAGCCGTCTTCTTCCGTCTACTTCAGTTTATTCACGAAAAATGGTGAGTTATATACAGCCGGTGGGAACCAATTGGTTGCCCAAAATGCAAATGAGATAGAACAGCATGAGCCAATCATTGATGCGGGTGGATCTCTCCCGTTGCCTAGAAACCCAACCACTTCCAGGGAGAACAGTTGGTCACATGATTTCTGAGAGAC
>NW_006198801.1:189189-190237 GCF_000334495.1 Tupaia belangeri chinensis
CAAAAATTTATCTGGAGGAAAATGGTTATCAATAGTTCCAGTAAAGGAAGCACATGCAATAGGCCAGAAATCTGTTTGTTGGAATAGCCAATTAACTTGGTCCTTAGTATATGCCTGGATGATTGTATCAGGATCTTTGCCATATGTCCAAGTCAACCATAATTGAAGCAATTGCCTCCATTACTATGGTTAAGAAATTGGCTAACAGTATATCCTTTAGGAGCAGGGGCCAGAGCCAATCCCTGTTGGTATGCTGACCCAATATAAGAACATAGGCGAATATGTCCTGATAAATCTGTCTTTTTTCTATATGGCCTGGTTGCTGCTTGACAAGCAGCATTTGCATTTTCATATGCTAATTGTTTAACAAAATTGGTACCTGCATCAGCACTGCCAAATATTTTCCCTGTTGCCATAATTAACCAATGAACAAACTCAGAAAAAGGTTTGTCAGGCCCTTGTTTTATTGTTGTAAGGGGGTACTTAAGTTTCCCTTATTAGGAAGTTTTTCCCAAGCTCTCATGGCTGCTGTATTAATTTGAGCAAATAGCCCTGAATCATATTGCATTTGATTGTCACTAGTTATATAATTGCCTTCTCCCAGTAACATATCTGCTGTCCAGTCATTGCTGGCCTGGGCATTATGGCGTATGGCCTCCCTACAATTTTCCACATATTTTGGTTTCCAAAGTAAGTAATCCCCTCCAGAGAGTGCAGCACAGGCCAATGTTTGCCAATCTATTGGTGTAAGCCAATTTTCTGCCACCGAGTCAACTATGGCTAAAGTATATGGAGCTGTAGCTTCATACTGAGCAACTGCTGTTTTAATTTCTTTTATAATATTAAAATCAAAGGCACATAGGTGGCGCCATGCTTGTCCTTGTGGATCTGTGGTTTCTGTTACTGGAAAGGCTTCCTGCCCCTCAAAATCTATCAATGATTGTAGTTTTTTTGTTTGTTTGTTTTTGGAGAGATTTTCACTGTAGGGCGCGTGCGCTCGCCAGACAGACAGAGAGAGACATAGAGACAGAAAGCGAGAAATCACCCC
>NW_006198801.1:191076-204104 GCF_000334495.1 Tupaia belangeri chinensis
CTTTTGTCCCATTATTACCTGTACTTAAAATAAAACGTAAGTAAATACTTACCAGGATGTCTTCTCTTCGTCCCTCTGTGTTTCTGCCGGCTTTTCTGGGTTGCTCTGCACTGGAGCCTTCCTTGGGAGCTCTTCACTGGATTCCCCCGTACCCAAGTCCGTGTTCAGGTGCCACGGGCCCCGACCCGCCGGACAGTCAAACAGGTTACCTGGGGAAAGGAGTGAGAAATGGGACAAACACGCACACACAATACAAGGTGCTGATCAAGTTGTCTTCTTCCATCTACTTCCGTTTATTCAAGAAAAATGGCGAGTTATATACAGCTGGTGGGAACCAATTGGCTATCCAAAATGCAAATGAGATAGAACAGCATGAACCAATCATTGATGTGGGTGGACCTCTCCCGTTGCCTAGAAACCCAATCACTTCCAGGGAGAGCAGTTGGTCACATGATTTCTGAGAAACGATTTGCTCAGTGAGGAAGTGAAGCCTAATGGTTTCCAAGATGGCGGATAGCTCAAGATGGTGGATAGCTCAAGATGGCTTCCGTATGCAGTGCTCGCCACACATCTGGACAACACTTTCCTTCATCCTCCTATCTATGGAGAGATTGTAGCCAAGGGGGACACCTCTCAGCTCATTCTCTCTACCCAACGTCTAATCCACCATGGGTTCTGCTGCCTCCAAACCTGATACAAAAACACCTTTAGGGTGTGTCCTCTGTAACTGGAAAAAGCTAGGTTATGATCAGACTGAATGATCAAAATGCCACCTGGTCTTCCTGTTGACCACAGCTTGGCCCAAATATTCACTAAATAATAAATACATCTGGCCTCATGCAGGTACTTTCAATTTCAATACTTTGACCAACCTCACTAATTTTTGTCTGACTGCCAGCAAATGGATGGAAATCCCATATCTTCAGGCTTTTTGATGTCTGCACTCTCGTCCCCACCTCTGCATTACCTGCTATCCCTCCCAGATTTTGCTTGCTAAGGCAGGTATGGGCCAAAAACCTGCTCCTAGCCTTTCCAAGGAAAATTCTGAACTTCCTGAATCTTCTGCTCTGACTGTTCCCCCAGAATCTCTCTCCCCTCTGCCAAGACTCCTCCTGACTGCCCATTAAACTTTCCTGAACCCTCTGCTCCCCCCACCTCCCTACCCTAAGAATCTTCTCTACCCCCTCAGCCAACAGTTCATCTGTCTTTCCCAAAAAAAATATTTCTGGCTGTACATGCTCAAATGACCCACCCCCACACCTGGTCATGGATCCCCTACGGGAGGTGGCAGAGGCTGAGGGAGTCATTCAAGTCCATGTTCCTTTTATCTTCGTGAATCTGTCTGCCATTGAAAAGCACTTGCACTCCTTCTTTGTCAACCCCATTCAGCCTATAAAAGAGTTCAGATATTTTACACAGGCCTATGACCTCACCTGGCATGATGTCCACATAATTATGACATCCACCATGATGGTGGACAAGTGTGACCAGGTACAGGTGGCAGGAAGACAGTATGCTGACAGGGCCCACGTGGTGGATGCCACCACAGTGGTAGGTACTGAGGCAATCTCTGCAGCTTATCCCAGTTGGAGATACCAGGAAGGTGACCCAGGCTGCTGGCGTCACGAATACATGTTACAATGCCTTACAGCAGAGATGGAATAAGCAACCCAAAAGGTAGTGAATTATGACAAATTGTGAGAAGTCACCCAGGGTTGAGAAGAAAATACAGTCATGTTTTTGAGCTGCATCACTGAGGCTATGCAGCTCCATACCCAATTCTCCCCAGAGGACCCTGCTGGGGCAGTAGTTCTGACCACCCACTTTATCACCCAGTCAGTCCCAGATATCAAAATAAAAAACCTCAAGGAACCAGCAGTTAGCGTAATGGCTATGTCACTGGACTCCCATGTAGTCAACCGCGGTTCACGTCCCGGACCCAGTGGCTTAAAACTCACACTGGGCGCATGTGCGTGCATGCCTAAGATCCCAAGAGGAGAATGGAGGAGAAGAAATTGTGGCATGACCATCCCCGCAGGGGGTGATTCCTTGCTTTCTGTCCCTCTGTCTCTCTCTGTCTGTCTGGCAAGCACACATGCCCTATAACAAAAAAAAAACTCTCAAAAAAAAATTTAAAAAACCTCAGGCCCCTATATGAGACCTGGTGAATATGGCAATTAAGTTTTCAATTCCCAAGAGGAGGACACTAAGATAGCCATCACAAACAGGCCAAATAGATGGCTGCCATGCAAGCCCAAGCCCTGGTGGCTGCCCTGTTGCTGGCACCTTAGAATGGGATCCCTAGATACAGTCTTCCCCCCAGAAAACTGCTTCAAATGTGGACTAGCCAGGCCACTGGGACCATGAATGCCTGGATCCCAGGCCGTCCCTTAACCCCTGCCCAGGGTGTGGTGAAATGGGTCACTGAGGCTCTGACTGCCCCCAAAAGAGGGAGGTGAGATTCACTCCCAGCACCTCCATGCCAAGAGGAGGTCCATCATCTCGATTTTGACCTGGCTATGACGGGACTGGCTTAGGATTGTCGGACCCCAGACTCAATCACCCTGATTATTCTCACCAAGCCCAGGGTCCAGTTTCAGGTAGCAGGTAAGTCATTCACCTCCCTGGTGGACATGGGGGGTACCTACTCCCAACATACCTTGGCTCCTTGTTACCCTCCCAGGTCTCTATTGTGGGTGTTGATGGCCAGCCCTCATGTCCTCTCCCTACTGAATCCTTAGCCTGGCACGTCAGGAAAACATACTTTACCCACTCTTTTCTTGTCTTCCCTCATGCCTCACATCCCTCTTAGGCTGTGACATCCTTGCAAAGTTACACATCACCCTTCAGTTTAACTCCTCCCCCTTCTTGGCCTCCTCTGCCAGGCTGCCTGTTTCCATGCCGAGCCTAATTCCCCTCCCCCACCCACCTCTCCAGATCAGGTCAATCCCATGGTATGGGACACTTCCTCCCTGTTGCTTCTCACCATACTCCAATACTCATTAAACTTAAAGACTTCAATCTTTCCCTCTTGCACACAGTTCCCTATCTCTAGAACTCACTGACTTAAACCCATCATCACTCGACTACAGCATGGCCTCCTCATCCCCACAGCTTCTCCCTACAACGCTCCCATTCTTCCCGTCAAAAAGCCTAACAGTGACTACCTTTTAGTCCAAGACCTTTGTATAATTAGTTCGTCATACCCCTACACCCAGTCGTCCCTAACTCCTACACCCTCCTTTCACACATCCCTCCCTCCATTACCCACTTTTCAATCCTGAACCTCAAGGATGCCTTTTTCACTATCCCACTCCTTTCAGAATCCTTCCCCCTTTTCACTTTCATTTGGGAGAACCCAGATACTAATATCTCCCAATAGCTCACTTGGACTGTCTTGCCTCTGGGCTTTCACAACAGTCCTCACCTCTTTGGTCAAACCCTGGTGAAAGACTTCATGGACTGTCCCCTTCATCCTTCTAAGGTTCTCCAATACATGGATGACCTACTTTTCTGCAGCCCCTCACTGGAGGATTCACAATCACAGATGGCCACCCTCCCCAATTTCCAGGCTGCCAAAGGGTTTCAGATTTCCCCCTCAAAGGCTCAGCTGTTCACCCCTATGGTTACATACCTGGAATTCTCCCTGACTCCCACAACCAGAGCTCTCACAACAGAAAGGCTTCAAGCCTTTAGTGAAACCGAGCTGTGACCCTCTAAAAGGAGTGAACCTTCAATTTCTTTTTTATTATTTTTTAGAAGAAAGCGTAAGTTCCCAAAATGAAAACTGATTAGAACTAAAAGTATCCAGATTGACTGACAAGAGAAGTCCATTTAAATGTAGATGTTACATTCAAGTCTCTTGACCCTGACTACACCCACTCCCTCCCTGAGATAATTATTTAAATGTATACCCTAGCTTACAGTAAACCACACCTTCCTGTAGTAATAGATGAAGTTTATCTAAAAACTATCTGTCACTTTAATGTACTAAAAAGAAGCTTGTAACTTTCTTCTTTGTCAAAGAAATCAATTTTTTAACTGTAGGAATTAAGATGTAGAAGTTTTGTGTAACACATATCTTCAGATGTTTTGTAGGACAATGATCATTGACCACATCACTTCCAGGCTGAAATGCACCAAAGACCTGATGATCACCCCCTCCCAGAACAGAACATTGATCATCTAAGGCCTCACCAATCAAGAATGTGGAAGAGATGATCACATCTTCTTAAAACAATCACGGAACTAATCACACACCTGGAACCTCTACCCCTAATTTTGCCCTTAAAAACGCATGTGGGGAACACCTTGGGGAGACCAGGTCTTTTCAGCATAAGCTGCCCGCTCTCCTTGCTTTGCACTTTGCAATAAAGCTGTACTTTCCTTCACCACTCCATGTGCCTATGGCTTGGTTTTATAGTGCTTGGGCGAGCGAACCTGATTTGAGTTCAGTAACAGTTTTTTGGTGACCCAGATGGGACTAAGGTCCTGCATGGGTGTCTTGCCCAAGGTACAGTGACCCTTGGCCAATGGCTACCCTCATAACTTGTCCTGCAGCTGCCTGAGCACCTTGTCTCAGGGACAGTCCTGGGTGATTGGCCACCAACCAGACGCCATTGACCCATGGCGATTTCAGTTTTGTGGTGAAGGAAATATGGCATTGGATTGAATTGGATTTGGTAGATGTCTGGTAAGTTGCGGGACTTGTGTGTGACAACACCAAGACCTATCTTTCCCTGTAGATCTTTGGTGGATTTTCCTCCATTTGTCTAAAGAGTAGCTATAAGCCTCCCTTTAGATGTTTGGTTTCTGCTTTGACAGAACGTTTGTTTGGTGTGATCTCCCCCTTTGGATACGGAGTCAAGAAGCCTTGAGAGACCATTTAGAAATTTGGTATCTTATAGATTTGATTTTATGTTTTGTTTGAACCAGCCATGAATAGGACATCATTAAGAGAGCTCTGTTCCATCTTATAGCCTTTAAGGTATATTTTCTAGAATTGGGAACTTTGAATTATCATTCTAAGGAAGGAAAAAGATAACTCTTATAACGTTATCTGGCCCCAATGTTCTCTAGTATCCAGGGAACAGGGGACAAAGAATGGGTGTTTACATTAGGTAAGTAAATTTCTAATCATTTTTGTGGGAAAATTAAAAGTAACATGCTTAGAATTTTAGTTAGAGGATCTGCTCACTAACCCTCTGTGAAAGAAATGTGGATTCATTTATATCAGTAAAGTCAACAGCAGATGTCAATAGTCTTTAAAATGGGGGAAAGAGATTAGAAGTGTGACTCTGGCCTAGAAAGGCTAGGTTCTTTGCATTCTCTCCCCCACGCTTTTAGCATAACTCCATACCTCCTTTGCCCTTGAGAGTTTACAACTTCCAGTAGATTGGCTTTTCTTAAAGGAGCAGTTTGTGGGTCCCACGTGCAAGGTGTAGGTTAAATGTCTGTGTCCTTTTTCCTTTATCTCTTCGTGCCTTTCCTTTTGCTTTTAGCATAACTCCATACCTCCTTTGCCCTTGAGAGTTTACAACTTCCAGTAGATTGGCTTTTCTTAAAGGAGCAGTTTGTGGGTCCCACGTGCAAGGTGTAGGTTAAATGTCTGTGTCCTTTTTCCTTTATCTCTTCGTGCCTTTCCTTTTCCTCTGTGTCAGTAATTTTTCAGTGAACCTTAGGGCACGTGGCTACTATAGATTTGGCGTGGTGTATGGAGTAAACCAAAGCTGCTCTGCTCTTCCCAAAGTCACAGCCAAGAGAACTCAGAACCTGACAAGTTGGCAAAAATGGAAGAACGTTTTAGCAGTCACTCCTGCTTTCTGTGGAATTCAGTTCAATAGATGGTAAAGATCACTGTTTAGTTTCTTTTCTAGATGAAGATTAGTGGGAGAAAAGGGCTTGTATGAAATAGTCCCCCAGGTATAGTGATCATAGTGTTTTTCTCTTTTCATTTTTTTTCTTTTCTGAGAGGTTTTTGCCTTAAGGGCATGTGCACTCTCTGGAAAAGAGAGACAGAGATAGTACAAAATATCTCCCCCCAGGGGGGATGGCCATGCTGAATCCCTTGTCTATTCTTTTTTTGAGATCTGGGGTGTGCATGCACATTGCCCAGTGGATTTTGAAGCCAACTCAAACCACGGTGGGCCATGTGAGAGTCTATCTATGTAGCCATTGTGCCATTTGCTGGTCCCCATAGTGTTTTTCTGGCATGAGTACTCTGCCTGTTTCTTCTCATCTGGATATGGTCTCTATTTCTGTGTCATTTGTCCTAAGAAGGTCAGAACACAGGTCTAGTGATGCAGGAATAAGGGGGCGCAGAAGTGATCGGGCCCACACTTGCAGTGAGACACAGGTTCTTGTCCCACATTCAGGAAGAATTAGTCATGGACACAGAAGTGTAGCCATGGCAAAGTGGGGAGTTTATTAAAGGAGAGGGAAGGAAAAACAGAGCTTCCAAGAAGGGAGAGCTTCCTGAAAATGAGTTGCCAAGGAAGAATTGTGATGAGTTTTTCTTTGGATCAGGAAGGGCTCAGTCCAGACTGTTTGAGATGGGGCTTGTGCCCCTCCTAGTGGAGAGGGGCACATACTGGGTGGGTCCAGTTACTTTCCTAATTTTGGTGTTGAAGGAGATTCTTTGTCTAGAAGCTTTAGGCTATGACAGCCACTATCTTATCCTTTTCCTGGAAGTTGGTGGTGCCTGGAAAAAGTCTTTGTTTTGGGTTGAGGTCAGGCTGTCTAGGTCAGTCACTGAGCAACTTCTGCAGGAGGCCTCTCAACTGTTTTTTTCCCCTATGTTTGGAAGTAATCTGGATCTTGTTTTCTTAGTTCTGTTATAATTTGGTTTAAACTCTATACTATATTAAAAATATGGTAAAAGTGTGTGTATGTGTGTGTGTGTATGTATGTGCACACATGTGTGTGTGGACAAGTAGATATGTTTGCTGTTTGCCAGGCTAAAAACTAATGATGATAGATATGAAAAGAATTTTCTTGAAGATCCCATGTAGATAAGTCAGCCTAATTAGAAACTGATACGCTGGCCATCCATTTATGAAGCTTCTGTTTCTCTCATGGATCCCATTTTTTATGGCCATGTTTCAGTCAACCGAACCCTTTTTCCTTGAATCTATCGCTAACTGCAATTAGGTCTTTAGGGTTTTATTATTTTTTATGTGTTTTCTCTTTGGTCTGGAGCCTGTACTTTTTTGCATTAAACTCAATCACTTTGGCTTTTGGGATACCAAGTGTTACATTTATACAGTGAGTGGACATTTGATCTTTGGTTGTATGCTGATTACCATATGAAACTGACTATCTTTACTTTTTGTTTTCTTTGCATGTTTTCATTAGAAAAAGTCTTAAGTATCTGATTCAGTCAGACAACCTGACAGTAAATGGCAATTTGTTAAGAGAAGTAACTTCCTAAATGAATCAAAGAAGTCACTGTTCAAGCTAGTCACCTGTCTAATTTGAGTGGATTTGTTAAGGAGTCCCTATGCCATCTGCACATTTAGTAAAGTAGTACAAGAAATTTCTACAATTTTATGTTCCCTGATATCCATTTCGGTCAGTATTCTTTGTCTTTAAAGTGCAAATTTCTTAATCTACCTTCTAGAATTGAATAGCAGACTTGAGCTATATGTGAGGATAAACTAACTTGTTCCAGGTAGTGATGCAGTTTGACTCAAACTATTCTTTCAAGCTACTGAGTTTTATAGTCTCTTGACTAAAATTCTAAAATAAAAGCTATAATTCTTTGACTCTGTATTATATGTGTGTACACATATGTGTGGTATGTTGTGTTTATGTGTATATTTGTCTGTATGTGGTACCAAATTGATGCAAATGCATGCTTATAGGTTAAAATATGCTCAAATGCTATCAAGTTCATGTGACTTGGGTAAAAAATCTTTAAAGCTGATTTAGAATTTTTAAAGATGAACCAAAATGTCTCAGAATTGTTAGCATGTGAGTCAAGGGCCCAAATGGCCTCTGTCATAAATGGCCATGCTTGGTGCCACATGGACAGTTAGGTTACAGAAAAACTGGGGAAATGGAGAACTCTCTTGTGTCTGGTAATTCAGTCTTTAGATAAGGTGAGATTAGCTGATGTAAGGCTAGTTGGTTTTCCTTTACGTCAAAGGAAAACACCTTAAATAAATAGCCTTGTTTTTTCATAAGTAACTCAAATATAATGGTTAAAAACAAATTGGGTAAATGTTAATGGAATAAATGTTTATAATTGAACTTGTCATCATTTTTACATTTTTCTGCATAGTTTAAATTTTAAAGGCATGGTATGTTAAGTTATATTAATGAATAGCTTGAGTTATTTCTAAGTTTAAGTGTTGTATATACGTTGACACCATGTTTTATATGGTATAAGTCTTAAATGTAATTTGATCTATTAACTTGTGTTGTAAGAAAATATTTCTAGATATTATAAAATGGAAGTTAAAATTTGAGGATAATGGTAACGAAAGCTAGAAATTAGAGAAATGATTATGTACTCAAAATATACAGAGAAAATTAAGATGTTTTTGGTTAACAGGAAATTAAAATAGATGTGGGGGTGTATTCAAGAGTATTGTCTAATGGGAAGGATGTTTGAAATTTGTTTTAGAGTAAATGAATATAAAAAAATATAGCTAAAACTAAAGTATAATGTTGGGGGAAAATGTGAAATCTTAAGGTAAAGCTAACTAGAATTGCCTAAACTTATTCAAAAACACTGATAAAGACTAAAATTTGTTTTGTTTTTATATAATGCTAACAAAAAAGTAAATTTTTAAAAAAACTTTTTTTGAGTATAAGAAAAAAAAAATTCTGTGTGACTTCTGCTGTCTTAATCGGGTTATCTAGCTACTGTAGTTAAAAAGTCTGATTCTAGTCTATTAAAGAGCAGGGTTTTTTATGGCTATAGTTTGAAAATTTTTCATTGTCATGTTGGTTAAGTAAACAACAAATAGTTACAATGCTCTGATCCTGTTTTAATAAAGTGTTGTAAACCTTTGATATTTGACAGACATCCCATGGCAAATTTCAGTTCCAGTTTGTTTTTTTTACCTTGAACTAATTTTTGAAAATTCTTAACAGGGCCCTTGGATGTCTGAGAAAGACAGATTAGACATGCTGAAATTATATGGAAAATATTGTCAAATATGAAATGGTATTTAGCTCTCTATATACAAATTTGTGTCAATGGGTGTTCCAAAATTGTATGAGATTCTTAAATATCTGTTATATACTACTGCATTATTAGTCATACTTGAAATGCTAAATAGTTCTAATGTAATTTGTCACAGAAATTATCGAATTTGTCTATTTTGGGTTATGGTAAAATCAGATCTCACCACGGCCATTTTAAGTTTTGTTCTCTATAGTTAAATGCTTTATTGTGATGCTCTTTCTAAAACATTTTGTAATTAGCTATAATTTTAAAATTGCCTATTTTAAGGAAATTAGTGAAAAAGACTGATAAGTACTCTTTTTAAAGAATTGCTTATGTAGGTTTATTTATCATTATTGTTATTATTCGATTTGAGTAGAGGCAAATTGATATAGATATCCCTATCTCATTAGAGATAGTGAGAAGGCAGGCCAACAGGTTTGGGACTCAGACTGTGGTCAGCCATGTGGGAGTCCAGTACCTTGGCCACCACATCACCTGCTGGCCCCTGATAAAGTATTCTTAAATATAGGTTTTTCAATAACTTTGAGATTATATCTCTGAAATTCCAGGATTTAAATGGAAAGATTGGACCATAGTAACACTGAAAACTCAAAACAGAGATTAATTACATGAGACTGAACTGGTGAAATAGAATTTTGGGGGACCAGCAGTTAGCATAATGGCTATGTTGCTGGACTCCCACATGGTCGACCGCGGTTTGAGTTCTGGACCCGGTGGCTTAAACTCACGCCGGGCACTTGTGTATGCATGCCCAAGATCTCGAGAGGAGAATGGAGAAGGGATTGTGGTGTGGCCATCCCCCCGGGGGGTGGTTTCCTGCTTTCTGTCTCTCTGTCTCTCTCTGTCTGTCTGGCGAGCGCATGCACCCTATAGCAAAAACCTCTCCAAAAAAAGAAAAAAAAAGAATTTTTGGACTTTTGACTAAAACATTACTGATTTTCTTCTATACTTTTTCTTCCAGATTTAAGGATTTTTGTCTTCTTGAGCTGTTGATAGGTTCAGCAATTTGTTAAATTTTTTTCCTTTTGAAATTGTAACAAAATTTTCTCTCTTTCTAATCCCCTAGAATTGGAGATTATTGGTGAGCATTCTTATTTTGTAAATAGTATGGTTGTTTGCATAAGTTCAATAATACTTGTTGCCTTGCATCAGAAACTGGAAACACTGGTTATTGCCAGGGCTTTTGACTGACATGTCATATCTGAAGATATGACCAGAAAGCTAAGGAACTAAGGTTGATTTCAACAAAGCCAACAGTTGCTCTTGGAAATATTGCCTGGTACCATAAGCATTTCTGCACGGAAGGTAAGTAAAGAATGTCACTTCCTGACAGGCCTCAAAACTTCCAAGTACAGGTACTTAAAGGCACAGTCAGAACGGATTCCTGACTTGGCTCAGTAGCCTTGGGAGGCTTCTTAAAGATTCTAATCTGAAGTTCCTTATAAAAGGTCCCAGCAAAGCCAACTAAATTGAATAGTATTCTTATTGAACTTTGTGCAAATAACAGACCGAATTAAGACTAAACTTATTTTTTTTTTTGCAAATAAGTTAGTTTTACTATGCCTTTCTTTGGTAAAAAGGGGGAATGGAAAGAAGAAAAAATGTTTCTTGAAATAACTATAGTGCACTGATTACTAGATTTTAGCTCTGTACATATTTGTTTTTGAGTTTTTAGTATCTACCTACTGTTTGGACAGAATTCTTTATTTCCTGGTTTTAAATCTTGAGCAAGTTTTTTTTTTTTTTTTTTTTTTTTTTTTTTTGAGTTTTTTTTTCTGGGGCGACGCGGCTCACGCACCCGGCATGAGTTTTAAGCCACCGGGTCCGGGACACGAAACACGGTTGACTATGTGGAAGTCCAGCAACATAGTCATTATGCTAACTGCTGGTTCTCAAGCAAGTTTTTTTTCACATTTTAAAATTTTGATTCATTAAAGATAAAACTGCTTTTCTTGAAATTTTACATGTCTGGGCCTACAGGACAGTCGAACAGTTTCCTGGGGGAGGGAGTGAGAGAAGGGACAAACGCATGCAGTGGAGACAAAACAAGGTGCTGATCGAGTTTCATTTATTAAGGAAGAATTGCGAGCTTATATACAGGCTGGTGGGCACTGATTGGTTGCCTGAAATACAAATGAGATAAAAGAGTATGAGCCAATCATTGATGTGGGTGGATCTCTCCCATTGCCTAGAAACCCAGCTGCCCCTGGAAAACGGTTGGTCACATGATTTCTGAGAAACAGTTTGCTCAATGAGGAAGTGAAACCTAACAGATTCTAAGATGGTGGACAGCTCTCAAGATGGTGGAGTGCTCAAGATGACTTCCATATGCAATGCCCTCCACATTTACATGCTGAGGATGATCAATTAGATAGACTCCCCAAATCATCACAGTAACTGGTGTATAATGAGTATAAATGCAAACAGCAGGCCAGAAAATTTTATTGGATCACCTCAGCCTGTTATTTCCACTGTATTTCATTGACAAAATTTGTGTTAGACCATGAAATAGTTTTAAATTATGTCTTGGCTTATTAAAGAAGAGTTTGCCGGATGACAACATTTCATGTTGTGTCCCGACCCAAGGGACAGTCGAACAGATGCCCTGGGGGAGGGAGTGAGAAATGGGACAAACACATGCACACACAATATGAGGTACTGATCAAGTCTTCTTCTTCTTCTACTTCTTCCATTTATTGAGGAAAAATGGCAAGTTATATACAGCTGGTGGGCACCAATTGGTTGCCTAAAATGCAAATGAGATAGAACAGCATGAACCAATCATTGGTGTGGGTGGATCTCTCCCATTGCCTAGAAACCCAACCACTTCCAGGGAGAACAGTTGGTCACATGATTTCTGAGAAACGGTTTGCTCAGTGAGGAAGTGAAGCCTAATGGTTTCCAAGATGGTGGATAGCTCAAGATAGCTTCCGTATGCAGTGCCCTCCACATGTTCCCCTTTTTTATTTGTTTGAAGAGAGAAGAAAAACCTGGGAATCATGCCTATCTTAGGTTGGAGTCATTTTTAGAGCCACATGTCCATTGGAGAATCCCATTGCAATGATGGGTTTCCTGTCTTAGGTGGGAGGACTGTACAGCTGTTAGGCTCAGACTCTCTTACCCATCTCTGGCTAACAGATTCAGAGCCTCAGTCAGGAGCAATGTCTAGGCTCTGTGATACTCCATCTCCAGGTTGTGATAGTGGACTTGGATAGGCTGCATTTTTAAGGAGTCATCAATTTGGCATTTAAGGAAAGCCATGAGTTTATTAAAGAGAATAGGCCTCAAAGAGCAAACAATCAGTAAACCCAGAATCGGACCAAGTATGGGCAGGAAAAAGGGGAGGAGCTCATTCCATGAAGACCATAAGGTACTGTCACGAATGATGCTGAACTTGTTGGCGTAAAAGCAGCAGCGTTCCTGTAAAGCAAGACAGAGACCTCCCTGTTCTACCAGGAGGAGCGGTGCCAGGATCAAAACCAGCAGTGGTATGGTCAAAGAAGGAAAATAGGATCAGGTATTTAAGAAGGATCTTCATTTTGTTGATCTGTGGAAAGAGAGAGAGATATCTCAGGGCTTTCATCATCCCTGGATGGCTTGTTAGAATCAATCTGTTTGATTAATCTTTCTGGTAACCAACAAGCAGCATCCATGTTTTGAGAATAGATGCAGACAGACCCTCTGCCCCAAATGAGGACAGGGTCCAGACCATTCCATGTATTCTCCAGAGGATCTTTCCACAAAACTGAGGCAAGTTTTGTTTTGGTAGTAGAATGCCAGAAGCGCTCAGTGGCTGAGTCTCCATCTTTATCAAGAGACAGGAAATTTAGGA
>NW_006198801.1:204707-207166 GCF_000334495.1 Tupaia belangeri chinensis
CAGTCATTGCTGGCCTGGGCATTACGGCATATGGTCTCCCTACAATTTTCCACATATTTTGGTTTCCAAAGTAAGTAATCCCCTCCAGAGAGTGCAGCACAGGCCAATGTTTGCCAATCTATTGATGTAAGCCAATTTACTGCCACCGAGTCAACTATGGCTAAAGTATATGGAAATGTAACTCCATATTGAGCAATTGCTGTTTTAATTTCTTTTATAATGTTAAAATCAAAGGCACATAGGTGGCGCCATGCTTGTCCTTGTGGATCTGTGGTTTCTGTTACTGGAAAGGCTTCCTGCTCCCCAACTGGTTTAAGTTTTGCACCATGAGTAAAAGTGGGCTGGTGGTGATTCCACGAGGAATCTGCACTTTTAGATTTACCCACTTTTAGTTTTTCTAATTGTGATATTAATTCTTAATGTTCTTTTTCTAACTGAATTTGTTCTTTAAGTTGATTGATCTTAGTCTGAACTTTTGTCTTAGGATCAATAACGGGCATCACCAAAGATGGTGTGGATGCGACCAGGTTGTAAGATGGCAGTCATTTTTTGAAGGGTGGCCATTTTAAATTATGGTATTTGCCTGTCTTCATTTCTGAAGTTTTTTCTTCAGACGGCCATTTTGGGTTATTGCATGTTGCAGTCCTTGTATCTAAAGTTTCTTTTTCAGGTGGCCATTTTGGATTATTGCATGTGGCAGTCTTTGTTTCTAAAGTTTCTTTTTCTGATGGCCATTTTGAGTTATTATATTTATCAGCCTCGGCCTCTAGGATTTCTTCCTCTGAACTACTTGATGACTTGTTTTTCTTTGGCTCTTGTAGAGCCTTAAGGTTGTTTTCCTTTTTTAGTTTTTTAGATTTTTTTGGTTTTGTCTCGCTTTCGGGGCTTTTAACTTCTTCCTCACTATCTAGGGAAATAAGATCCTCTCCCTGTTCTTTTTCAATTTTAGAATCTTTGGTTAGATCTGAGGTGGCTATAGCCTCCTCCTGGGGTTGGTCATTTTGCATGATCTGCTCTACCTTAGTGACCATAACGGCAAGGGCTTCTATTAAACTCTGAACGGATATTTCGTGCTGACTAAGCTTTTGTCCCATTATTACCCATACTTAAAATAAAATTTAAGTAAATACTTACAAGGACATCTTCTCTTTGTCCCTCTGTTTTCCACTGGCTTTTCTGGGTTGCTCTGCACTGGAGCCTTCCTCGGGAGCTCTTCACTGGATCCCTCAGACCCAAGTCCGTGTTCAGGCGCCGCGTGTTCCAACCCGCAGGACAGTCGAACAGGTTCCCTGGGGGAGGGAGTGAGAGATGGGACAAACACATGCACACACAATATGAGGTGCTGATCAAGTCTTCTTCTTCTTCTTCTTCTTCTGTTTATTGAGGAAAAATGGCGAGTTATATACAGCTGGTTATATACAGTTATAAACAATTGCTTGCCTGAAATGCAAATGAAATAGAACAGCATGAACCAATCATTGGTGTGGGTGGACCTTTCCTGTTGCCTAGAAACCCAACCACTTCCAGGGAGAACGGTTGGTCACATGATTTCTGAGAAACGGTTTGCTCAGTGAGGAAGTGAAGCCTAATGGTTTCCAATATGGTGGATAGCTCAAGATGGCGGATAGTTCAAGATAGCTTCCAAAAAAAAAAAAAAAAAAAAACGTATGCAGTGCCTTCCACAATGTTGCACTTACAAATCTTAGGTTAAACAAGTAATAAGTTATGTGGCTACTGATAAATGTCCCGGCCTGGGAGCACAGCCAAACAGGTTTCCTGAGTGAAGGAGTGAGAGCTGGGACAAGTGGCGTAGTGTTACAGCACGGAGACGACAGTGTCGTCCGTTTATTGTGGGCAGCACAGTACAGCACAGAGACGACGCAGTGTCACAGCTCTTAAGGGTCGCGTCATCTACCATGAGCAGCACGGAGACGACGCAGTGTCACAACTCTTAAAGGTCATGTCGTCTACTGTGAGCAGCACAGAGCATTGGTTATCTCTAATTACAATACAAAAGTTATCTGCATGGATAATATTAAACCCACAATGTAGAAAATGCTATATGCTATGTAGACTCTTTTGCTATATCTCTGCATCAGTAACAACACAAACACATGCAGTGGAATAAGGTTGATGATAAACACATAACCATCCCAAGCAGAGACCATATAGAAATATGATAAACAGCAGCACATTGTCCAAAAAACTGACTCAGTTTGACTCACATCTCTTTGGTTCTTGTAGAGCCTTAAGGTTTTTGTTTTTTAGTTTTTTGGATTTTGGGGGGTTTTGTCTTGCCTTCGGGGCTTTTAACTTCTCCCTCACTATCCAGGGAAATAAGATCCTCTCCCTGTTTCTTTTTAATTTTAGAATCCTTGGTTAGATCGACCATAGTGGCACGGGCTTCTTTTAAGCCCTGAACGAATAGTTCGTGCTGACTAAGCTCTTGTTCGTGCTGA
>NW_006198801.1:208697-215032 GCF_000334495.1 Tupaia belangeri chinensis
TAAATGGTGGGTTATGATTGGTTGCTTTTGGACCAATCATGAGGTGCCAGATATGCAAATCTGAGGGATTCTAGTGGCCAATCAGAGCAAGGTTTCGAAGGTCAGGTTTTGAAGGGAAGCCAATCATGGCTTTTGGCATTGTGTAATTGTTTGCTTTCTGAGAAACCGGCTGACTCACTGATGCGCAGCCTCACACAGATAAAAATAAGCTAGTGATGCGCAGCCTCACACAGATAAAAATAGGCTAGTGTTGATGTAAATAACCAACTCTGCAAAAATAACTAATGCAGTTTATTTCTAAGTAAAAGATGAGTAACCTCAGCCAAGAGAGGAGGCAAAACTTGTCTTTCTTGAGGTGATCAGGTACAGGGGTTCCTTTTATTTGATTTTGAGAGCAAGAGACTAAGTTTGGAATTTAGTGAAGAGTTTTTCTATTAGTCTGGCTCCAGAAGACAGGACATGTGGAATGGGAGGGGGACTTGTAAGTTATAGGTGGGTTTTATAGTTTTTAAGTTGGTGATTAAAAAAGGAAGGTTACTGAAATCAGAAAAGAATGTACTTTAACAGAGAGGAGGAGAATTAATATATATATATCACAAAGATACTACTGCAGGGACAGAATATAGGAAGACTTCTGTCAAAATGGTCTGTTAATGTTTGTGGGCATGACTCCCTCTAGGCCTTCTGGAAAGAATTTTGAAAAATAAGAAAATGCAATCAGACTTCTGTCCTCATCAGCAACTTTGCTGTCTTATTTTATATCCTAATTAAGTGTGCTTTCAGATTTTAAAATATAACAGTAGAAGCTGGTGCTAGCTTAATAGTATTGAAAACTAAAGGGAATATTCTGAGTATTTTGAAATAAATTCATGCTATTTCCTCCAATCTTGACCTCTGAAACTATGTCCTCATTCAGCAAGAAGCAGCCAGATCAGTCATCACCCATTTTCCCTCAGGATTGAGAGGTTTTTCTGAGAATGGGGGGTGGGGAGACTGAAATCGAGCAAGAACCCCCAATGTATTTTCCAGAGTTCCTGAAATATAAAGTCCATTTATGTTGTAATGGCCCAGAGTAAGGAATAAGTCTTCAGACTTTGGTTATAATAAATGACCAATATGGACCACAAATGAGGACCATTTGACCTCTAAAACTCTCACTTACAGGAAAGGTTTTCATTTCAATATGTAAGATGTTTTATAGGATGGAAACTACTGGTTGTGAGATCAAAGACTCCAGGCCGAACTGTTCCAGACACCTGAAGGGAAATTTGATTATCTAAGGCCTCACCAATCAAGAATGCCCATGAGATGATCACGCCCTCTCGAACCACTCACTGAACTGATCATGCACCTAGGACCTCTGCCGCTAATTTTTGCCCTTAAAAATACATGTGGGAAACATCTCAGGGAGACTGGGTCTTTATAGCACTTGGGTGAACAAACCTGATTTGAGTTCAGTAACACTAGGAATGAGAAATATAAATAATAATGTTGAATGTTAGCTTCCAAGATTTAAATGAAAAGATCAGACCACAGTAACACTGCAAATTCAACAGAAGAGAGATTAATTACATAAGACTAAACTGGTGAAATAGAATTTTATGACTTTTTAAAAATTTTATTTATTCATTCATTTTTTAAAAAAAATTGGCCAGGAAAACAGAGAGAGAGAGAGAATGAGGGAAAGTGAGAAAGCAAGTCACCAGGTCCAAGACTCGAAACGTGGTGGGCCATGTGGGAGTCCAGCACCTTTATATACCATGCCACCTGCCAGCCCCAATTTTATGACTTTTGAGTAAAGCATTACTGACTTTTTTACTATGCTTTGTTTTCCCAATTTAAGGATTTTGCTTTTTGAGCTATTGATAGGTTCAGCAATTTGTTATAATGTTTATTCTTCTTGTTGTTGTTGTTTTTTTTTAATGAAAACATAAATTTTTCTCCCTTCCTGACCTCTCTAGAATTGGAAAATATTTGGGAATATTATTCTGTTGCAGAATGGTTATTCGCACTAGTCCAATAATACCTGTTGCCCTGAATCAGAAATTGAAAACACTTGTTATTGGACAGAGCTTTGACTAGAATGTCATATCTGAAGACTAAACCAGAAAACTATGAACTAAGGTAGATCTCAATTAAGTCAACAAAAGCTCTTAGAAAGATGGCCTGGCACCATAAACAGTTCTGTCTGGCAGAGAGGATTACAGAAGCTATATGAAAGAATTTGTACCATAAAATAACCTGGACTTTTCCGGCCCAGCATTTTAATCAGTAGAGATTGCAAAAGAGCAGCCACAACCAGAGGATTACCTTGAGAAGATTTTGAAGGAAGAAAAAGAGACTGATCCTTGCTAGAAGGTAATACATCACACACTACTTCGTAGGCAGGGCTGAATTGAGAAGGTTCATGTGTGAATTGTGTGCTGGGTGTTTGCTTTTCAACAGTTTGAATAGTTCACATGTAAATATTTTCTCAAAAATATTTAAACCATACTCTCTCTTAAAGGGTCACAAGCAAAACAAATACAAATATTTCTAACATTATCTTAAGATTCTTTTCTTTTTTTTTGAAAAATTGAAAGTTGTTTATTAACTTCAAGAACTATGGAGTATAAGCAAAAAATATTTTTAATTTAAACATATTTATTTATATTCATTCACTATACATCATTACAAAATACAAAATGAGATTTCCCATCCAGAATACATTGTATATCGGCTCAATCAAGCACATCAACATACATGTTATCATCAACAAATAATTTTCCATTTCTTGTTTCCTGTATATTTTGCTTTTTTTCCCATCCTTCACTCACTATCTCTCACCCTCTGCTGTGTCCCAACCCTCCTCTCACACTGTCTCTGGTATCTGTGTTGCTTTCTATGCCTTTCCCCCATTTTATTAATTCGCTAATGAACTTAATCTAAATATTTCCAATAGCAAGCACAGCTGATATATAATGTCCATGAAGACAAGTCTGACTTTAGGCATAAAACTCAGTGAGCAGAATGAACATACTATAAAGTAGCACCTAGCTGGGACAATATAGCTTACTGCAGTCATCAAATATGCATTGTTTTTAATTTCAAGAAAAACAGTTTTTGTGTTTGTTTCCCTCTGGAAATTTTTTTTTAATTGATTAATTTACATTCATTGCCTAAGCATCATCACAGCATACAAAATGTGGTTTCCCATCCAGAATATATTGCATACTGGCTTAATCATGCATGTTATCAATAATTTTCCATTTCTAGTTTCATATTTATATTTATATATATTTACCCCTAGTCTGACCCTCTGCTCTTTCCCACCCTCTTCTATTTTTTCAAAAAAAATTTTGAGAGGTTCTTGCTATAGGGTGCATGCGCTCACCAGAAAGACAGAGAGAGACAGAGAGACAGAAAGTGAGAAATCACCCCCCAAGAGGGATGACCACTCTGCAATCTCTTCTCCTCCGTTCTCCTCTCAGGATCTTGAGCATGCATGCACACGCACTTGGCATGAGTTTAAGCCACTGGGTCCGGGACTCGAACTGTGGTTGACTACATGGGAGTTTAGTGACATAGCCATTACGCTAACTGCTGGACCCATTCCCACCCTCTTCTCACATTATCTCTGGTGTCTACAGTTGTCTTCCATTCCTTTTCCTCCTACATTTTGTTGATCACACAATTTCTTAAATAATCTAAGTACTTTCAATGACAAGTTCAGCTGGTAATTTAAAAAAAAAAGCAGTTTTGAATTGGTAAGGAAATTTGCTTAAAACTTAAAGCCTGGAAACAGGTTAGTATTCTGTTTGAATAATAGGCACATGAACCTATTGACAGCTTGAGACAGGACAAAACTTTTTTTTTTTTTTTTTGACAAAACACTTAAAACCAGACAGCAAAGCCTAGAAGAAAAGCAGTAGTATTTTAGTCAAAAGTCATAGAATTCTATTTCACCAGTTTAGTCTCATGTACTTTATCTTCTGTTGTGGTTCAATCTTCCCAATTGAATTCTGGGATATAATATTCAACTCCAGACTTGTCCTTATGATTAAGTTGGCCATTTTCTTAGTTTTTAAACTCTTATTGTTGTGTGTCTGCATTTAATTTTCCTGACATAGCACTTCCTTGAGAACTTCTTGGAGATCTGGTCAGGAGCTGGTAAATTCTTTCAGGTTTTGTTTATCTGAGAATGTTCTTGTCTTTTCTTTCCATATGAAGGATAATCTTGCCAGGGACAATGTTCTTGGTTGAAATTGCTTTTCCCTTAACACTTTGATTATATTTTTCCATTCTTTCCTTGCTCAAATTGTTTCCAATGAGAGGTCTGCTGTTAGTCTGATGGGATATCCTTTGTAGATAACTTGCCATTTCTCTCTTGCCAATCTTAGTATCTTGTCTTTGTGGTTTTGGTCAGTCTGGCTATAATGTGTCTTGGAGAAGATCTTCTTAGGTTGATTCTTTTGGGGGTCCTTTGTATTTCTTGGGACTGGATTTTTGAGTACCTCTTTAGGTTTGGAAAGTTTTCTTGCAGGAATTCATGGGATAGATTATCAATGCCCTATGAGTCTCTTTGCCTTCTGGAATGCCAATTATCCAGATGTTTGGACGTTTGATGGCATCTAGTACTTCTTATATATTATTCTCAAATTTTGGGGCTATTTTCTCAGTCTTGGTGGTGGATTTTTCTAGGCCAGCAATTTTTCCTTCTACATCTGAGATTCTATTTTCTGCATGACCTGATCTGCTTTTAATACTGTCAAGGGAGATTTTGACTTCCTGTATTATAACCTTCATCTCTAATAGTTCCACTTGATTCTTTTGTAAATTGTGTAATTCCTCTTTCAAATCTTGCAAGAATTTCCTCACCTCCTCGAACTTGTCAGCTCCTTTTTCCTTTCTCTTCTGCAGTTCATTGTCTCTTTTGTCTTCCATCTGTTAGCTTCACCATTATGAATATTCTAAATTCTTTATCAGACATTTCCATGATTTCCATTGAACTGTCTGTGGATTGCCCCGACCTGTGGGACTGTCAAACACGTTTCCTGGGGGATGGAGTGAGAGATGGGACAAACACATGCACACACACACCCAGAGTGGAGACAATATGAGGTGTTGATCAAGTCTTCAATTCTTCTTTATTGAGGAAGAATGTCGAGTTATATACAGGCTGGTGGGCACTGATTGGTTGCCCAAAATGCAAATGAGATGGAACAGTATAAACCAATCATTGGTGTGAGTGGATCTCTCCTGTTGCCTAGAAACTCAACCACCCCATGGAAGAATGATTGGTCACATGATTTCTGAGAAACGGTTTGTTCAGTTAGGAAGTTAAACCTAATGGTTTCCAAGATGGCGGATAGCTCAAGATGGCGGATAGCTCAAGATGGCTTCTGTATGCAGTGCCCTCCACATGTCTCTCTTTTTTATTTTTTCAAAGAGAGGAGATAAACCTGGGGTAATCGTGCCTGTCTTAAGTTGGAATCATTTTTTAGAGCCATACGTCCATCCTTACCCATCATTTGAGAATCCCATTGCAATGATGGGTTTCCTGTCTTAGGTGGGAGGACTGTACAGCTGTTAGGCTCAGACTCTCTTACCAATCTTTGGCTAACCGATTCAGCGCCTCAGGCAGGAGCACAATTTAGGCTCCACGGTACTCCATCTCCAGGTTGTGGTAGTGGACTTGTGTGGGAGGCTGCGCACCAGCGAGTCTGCCGAGGTTTCTCAGAGAGCAAACAATTGCCATGATTGGTTCCCTTCAAAAAACCTGATCTTCGAAACTTTGCTCTGATTGGCCACTAGAATCCCTCAAATTTGCATATCTGGCACCTCATGATTGGTCCAAAAGCAACCAATCATAACCCACCATTTACAACCAATCACGGCCCACCGTTTACAACCCATCAGTGTGTATATAACCACGATGCCTGGCCCACAGTAGCCAGACGACCAGGAAGATGACAGAAGACGACGACCAATGGAGCCGGAAGAGTTGAAACACCGCACAGTCTCCAGATGACCCTGCAGACCCTGAAGAGCTGACACTGCATCGTCTCCAGATGACCTGAGAGACCCTGAAGAGCTGTAACACTACATCGTCTCCGGACGAGCTTGAAGAGCTGTGACACTGCATTGTCTCCGTACTGCTCACAATAGACAATGCAACCCTGAAGAGTTGTAACACTACATCGTCTCCGAATGACCCTGGAGAGCTGTGACACTGCGTCGTCTCCGTGCTGCTCACAATAGATGACGTGACCCTTAAGAGTTGTAACACTGTGTCGTCTCCGTGCTGTACCTTGCTGCCCACAATAAACAGATGACACTGAAGACACGGTGTCATC
>NW_006198801.1:215089-215377 GCF_000334495.1 Tupaia belangeri chinensis
CCCCCCCGGGTCAGGACAGACTTGGATAGGCTGCATTTTTATGGAATCAGTCTGTTGTTTAAGGAATGCCATGAGCTTATTGAAAAGTATGGTCCCCAAAGAGCAAACAATCAGTAAACCCAGAATCGGACCAAGTATGGGGAGGAAAAAGGGGAGGAGTCTGTTCCACAGAGTAAAGAAGGGGTTATTGGTGAGTTGTTTCTTTCCCTCAAGAAGATTTTCTTGTAGTTGGTTGAGCTTGTCACAAATGATGCCAGACTTGTTGGCATAAAAGCAGCAGCATTCCTG
>NW_006198801.1:215390-243437 GCF_000334495.1 Tupaia belangeri chinensis
GGACCACCCCCCCCCCGCTGTTCTGCCAAGAGGAGGTCTAACCCACGTCTATTTTGGAGTACTACTTCTGTAAGGGAGTCTAATTAGTCCTGAACAAAAGTAACAGTGGAAGCCAATTTTCTGCCACCGAGTCAACTATGGCTAAAGTATATGGAGCTGTAGCTCCATATTGAGCAACTTCTGTTTTAATTTATTTTATACTGTTAAAATCAAAGCCACATACGTGGCACCATGCTTGCCCTTGTTGAACTATGGTTTCTGTTACCGGGAAGACTTTCTGTTCCTCAAAGTTCATTGATGGTTGTAGTATCTGAACTGGTTTAATTTTTGTGCCAGGTGTAAAAGTGGGCTGATAGCAATTTTGTGAGAAATCTGTACTTTTAGATTTACTCACTCTCAGTTTTTTCAATTGTGATATTAAGTCTTGATGTTTCTTTTCTAATTGAATTTGTTCTTCAAATTGTTTAATTTTATTCAAAATCTCTTCCCTAGGGTCAATAACCAGCATCACCAAAAGTGGTGCAGATGCGACCAAGTTGAAAGATGGCGGTCGTTTTTTGAAAGACAGCCAATTCAAATGATTGTACTTGGCTGCCTCTGTTTCTTAAGTTTCTTCTTCAGGCGGCCATTTTGGATTATTGTATTTGGTTGCCTCTGTTTCTAGAAAAATTTCTTCTTCAGGTGGCCATTTTGGGTTAAATATTTGTCAGCTTTGGCCTCTAGGATTTTCTCTTCTGAACTAGTTGATGACTTGTTTTTCTTTGGCTCTTGTAGAGCCTTAAGGTTGTTTTTCTGTTTTAGTTTTTTGGATTTTTTGGGTTTTATTTCACCTTTGAGGCTTTTAACTTCTTCCTCACTATCTAGGGAAATAAGATCCTCTCCCTGTTCTTTTTCAATTTTAGAATCCTTGGTTAGATCTGAGGTGGCTATTGCATCCTCCTGGGGTTGATCATTTTGCATGATCTGCTCTCCCTCAGCGACCATAATGGCAAGGGCTTCTTTTAAGTCCTGAACAGATAGTTGGTGCTGACTAAGCTCTTGTCCCATTATTACCCATACTTAAAAATGAAACATAAGTAACTACTTACCAGGACATCTTCTCTTCGTCCTTCTATGTTTTTCGCCAGCCTTTTGCAGGGTGATTCTCTGCTGTCCCCTTCTGTTTTCCTCTCAGGTGCTCTTCACTGGATCCTTCTTACCCAGGTCCCGGGATGATTCTTTGCCGTCCTGTTCTGCTTTTTACCGTCCTTTCTTGTTTTTCAGTGCTCTTCACTGATCCCTCGTACCCAGGTCCCTTGTCCAGACACCATGTGTCCTGACCCATGGGACTGTCAAACAGGTTTCCTGGGGAAGGGAGTGAGAGATGGACAAACACACACAGAGTGGAGAGAATACAAGGTGATGATCAAGTCTTCAAGTCTTCTTTATTGAGGAAGAATGTTGAGTTATATACAGTTGGTGGGCACCAATTGGTTGCTCAAAATGCAAATGAGATAGAACAGCAGGAACCAATCATTGGCGTGGGTGGATCTTTCCTGTTGCCTAGGAACCCAACCGCCTCATGGGAGAATAGTTGGTCACATGATTTCTGAGAAACGGTTTGTTCAGTGAAGAAGTGAAACCAAATGGTTTCCAAGATGGTGAATAGTTCAAGATGGCAGATAGCTCAAGATGGCTTCTGTATGCAGTGCCCTCCAGAGTGGATGAAGAGGAGTTATTCTTTTCCCTTTGAGGAGAGGTATTTTCTTCCTTTCCCATATTTCTTGTGGCCCTGTGGTGATTTTTAGTCATCTGATGGATGGTGTGTTTATTCCCTCACATGAAGTTCAATCTGAGCAAACAGGAGCGTGCAGAATAGGAAACAGAGAGAGAGAAACAATAGAAAAAAAAGAAAGAAAGAAACAGAGAAAACAAGAAAAAGACTTGAAAAAAATTTTTTTAAAAAGCAAAAATTAGAAAACTGTGGCGCACGCTAGCATGACACACAAAATCACTAGTTCTCAGGAGCCATGAAGGTCGTGCTCCCTTGCCTCTCCTGGGTTGGGATGGGGAGAGGGATTATTAACAAGATAAAGGGAAGGGAGGGGCTGAAAGCCAAAAAAGTGCTTTACCTTAAAAAATGTTAGAAAGGAAAAATTACAAAAAATGAGAAGATAGAGATAGAGGTAGAGAGAGACAGAGACAGAGAGAGATAGGAAGCTTAAAAGGCTTCCTACCACTCAAGTTTGTGGGCTGGATCATCAGTGGAAAATCTTAATTTCACTTATTCCCCTGAATTCACTAGTTCTCTGGAGTCATGAAGGTGTCTTCTAGCAAAAATTTTTTGATATGTAAAGTAAATGTGCGAAAATGTAAAATTAAATAAACAAGTAATAAAAAGAAAAAAAGAAGAAGTTGGATCCCAGATAGCCATTCTCAGCAGTTTGAGTCCCAAACTGGTGACAAAAAACACTCGGCACATGTGCATGTGTACCCAGAATCCTGAGAAGATTGTGGAGGAGATAGAATTGTGGTGTGGCCATCCCTGCTGAGAGGTGATTTCTCACTTTCCCTTCCTTTCTGTCTCTCTCCAGTGAGTGCATGTCTCGGCCCACGGGACAATCGGGCAGGGTGCCTGAGTGAGAAAGCAGAGGTCTGGAACTGGCGCAGTGTCACAGCACGGGAGCGACACAGTGTCACAGCTCAAGATGGTATGCAGTCACTCGTTTATTGAGGGCCAGAGAACATTCTTATATACACAGGGTAGATAAAGGGGGCGGGAATTGTCGCAGATCTGACTGAGGACCTGCCTGAATGAGGAAGTCTCAGTGTAAATTGTCTACTCCTAGGACAAGGATACTTGAAGGTCCTTGTATGAAGGTCATGTCAGCCATTTTGGTGCATGTGGCTCCCCACAAGTGCACATATCCTTTGGCAAAAAATCTACACAAAGTTATTTTAAGTGCAAAAGCAAACTTAATTTCAGACTGAATTATAATCACCAGAGGTTTTTGGGAACCAGCAGTTAGCGTAATGGCTATGTTGCTGGACTCCCACGTAGGCGACCACGGTTCGCGCCCTGGACCCGGGGGCTTAAAACTCATGCCGGGCGCGTGTGCATACGTGCCCAAGATCCTGAGAGGAGAAAGGAGGAGAAAGGATTGTGGCGTGACCATCCCCTCTGGGGGGTGATTTCTCACTTTCTGTCTCTCTGTCTCTCTCTGTCTGTCTGGCAAGCGCACGCACCCTATAGCGAAAAAATCTCTCCAAAAAAAAAAAAAATCACCAGAGATTTTTTTCTTAAAGCCAAGGCCACCTCATATATATTTTGATTTAATTGGTCTGAAGTGGTACTTTATCTAAAGTGCCACCTGTATTTTTTTTTGAGAGGTTTTTGCTATAGGGCACATGCACTTACAAGGAAGAGAGAGAGAGACAGAGAGACAGAAAACGAGAAATCAACCCCCAGGGGGGATGGTCATGCCACAATCCCTTCTCCATTCTCCTCTCAGGATCTTGGGCATGCACACACACACGCCTGGCATGAGTTTTAAGCCACTGGGTCCAGGACTCAAGCCACAGTCAACCACATGGGAGTCCAGCAACATAGCCATTATGCTAACTGCTGGTCCCAGCCACCTGTATTTTTAGTTTCCAGTAATTTTCACCTATAGCATCACTTTAGAAATATTGAGTTAACTTATCTCTCTAGTCACCTTCTATATTCAAAATTATCTCCCATGCTTCTATTGGAAAGCTTTAAATATTATTCATTATTTATTTATTTGAAATTTTATATAGGTTGTGTATATTTACCAGAGAGAGACAAAGAGAGCCAGAGAGAGAGAGAGGGAACATGAGAAAGTAAACCAATAGGTCTGATTTTTGAACAGCCGTTGGCAATGTGGGAGTCCAGTATCCCACCCATCATGACACCCAATGGCCCTCATATCTCATATCTTTATGTGTGTGGAGAGAGAGAGAGAGAGAGAGAGAGAGAGAGAGAGAGAGGCATTGTGTTCGTATTCCTATTTTAGAAATTTCGTTTTTCCATGAACTGGAAAATATGCATGAATTTGTATTCTTTTTTATTTTTATATGGAAGTCTCCATGTAAAACAAAGGAGTCCTCATCAAAGGATGACATTCATAAAATAAAGTCATATCAACAGAATATAATGGGATAACTTACAAGTCATGGTTTTAAATGTTTCATTTTTCAGGGTAGTTGGAAGTATAGTTATCGTTTTCAGACAGATCAGGGAAATCAAGAAGAATATTTTAAACTCATGACAATTACCCATGAAAATATGCAAAGTCTTCATTAAAGCAGACAAATTACACTAGGCAAAAGCTGTATGAATGCAGAGAATGTTGAAGAGTCTTTACCACTCATTGCTTATTCACCATGGGAGAAGTCACATCAGTGCAAAATAATATGAATGTAAGGATTGCAGAAAGGCTTTTAGCAATTGTTCAAATCTAACTGGACATCAGGGAATTCATGATGGAGAAAGACTATGAATGCAATGAATGTAAAAAAGCTTTCTACCACCCCTCAAATCTTAGTTGGCATCAGCAATTTATACTGAAGAAAGACCCTATGAATGTAAAGAATGTGGAAAGGCTTTTAGTCGGTGTTCACATCTTACTCTGCATCAAAGAATTCACACTGGAGAGAAACCGTGTGAATGCAAAGAATGTTGGAAAGCTTTCAGTTACCACTCACCCCTCATTTGACACACTAAACACATACTAAAGGAAAACACTATGGATGTAAGCAATGTCAGAAGGCTTTTAGCAACAGCTCAATTATTAAAGGGCACCAGAAAGTTCACAGTGGAGAAAGACCCTATGGATCTAAGTGAATGTGGGAAAGTCTTCCATTATCTCTCAATCATTATTCAATATCAGAGTTCATTCTGGAGAAAGACCCTATGAATGTAGTGATTGTGGTAAAGTCTTCATTATCATTCAGACCTCACTGGATATAAGAAAATTCATTCCAGAGAAAAACACTATGAATGTAAAGAATGTGGACAGTCCTTTAGCCATGGCAGGGAACTCATACAACAGTAACAAATTCATACTGGGGAGAAACTTTATGAGTGTAAGGCATGTGGTAAGCTTTTTAGTCAGGTGTAACAACTTATTCATTATCAGATAACCCATACTGGTGAATAACTCTATAAATGTAAGGAATATAGGAAGGTTCATGTCTTATTCAACATGAAAAATACATACTAGAGAAATAAAAAGCTTAGTATTGTAATGAATGTAGATTATTCTTTGTCTCCAAGTCATCCCTTATGGGCCAAGATAATTAGCAGATGAGACTTCTGTTTACAATATCAAGTTTAATTTAGATTTAAAAAAAGTTTTTTAAAAGGTTTTTTTGTCATAGGGCACAGGTACTCACCAGAGAGAAACAGAGAGAAAAAATGAGAGGAAAAGTGAGCAATCACCACCACCCCCCCCCCAGGAGGGATAGCTCTGCTGCAAGCCTTTGTCCCTCATTCTCTTCCTGAGATTTTGGGCACACACACAAGCATCTGGCATAATTTTCAAGCCACCAAGTCTGGGACTCAAACCATGGTCAGTCATATGAGAGTCCAGGATTGGTATATTTATTTAATTTTTAAAGAGATTTTTGCTATAGAGCATGCACACATGCCAGAGAGACAGAGAGACAGAAAGCAAGAAATCATCCCTCATGGGGGATGGCCAAGCTGCAATCCCATCTCCTCCATTCTCCTCTCAGGTTTCCAGGTGCACACATACACATGCCCAGCATGAATTTTAAGGTGCCAGAACTAGGACTCAAACCATCGTTGACATTGTGGGAGTCCAGTGACGCAACCATTATGCCATCCTCTGGTCCCAAGAAATATTTTTAATAAAAGTCTAATCTACTGAAAAAAAAAAAGAACTGTGAATATAGCAAATATAGGAAGGTGAGAATTTTGCTTTATTTCATAATTTGCATCAGAGAATTCATTCAGGAAAAAGGTCAAATGAATGTTTTATATGTGTACACACACACACACACACACACACACACATATATCGTTCACCATAAGTGACATGCATGACATGCATTCATTGGGGAGAGAGTGAAGTAATAAATCACTCCAGGGGCAGTGGTCACACCACAATCCCTTCTCCTCTAGAGACTGGGCAGTTGTAGAGGGCAGTCATTCTGAACAAACATGGTGACCTTTAGACACATGCACAAATGCAGTTCCATGAGAAGCAATCTTGAAACTGTGAATGACAAAACTGAAAACAGTGAGAACAAAGTATACAGACAATTAATTGTTCTTAATATAGCATTTAAAGATAATTATCTAACTTGTGACTAATGCCATTACATTAGTACAACTAGCTTTATTTAGCTATTATTATTGTTATTGTTATTATTTTAATAGCCTAAGGACTTTGATGCCTCTGAAAAGGCCATTAAGATTGTAACTTTGTTTGTAGGACTTTACATATTTACCAGAATACTTAAACTCTTAGCAATTTTAGCTTTTAGTACATATCAGCAGCTTATGAATATGTGGTTTATACACAAGCAAAAATTACTTATCATTTATAATTATTTATCTTCAGTCACTATACTAAATATCATTTTTTTTATCTTATATTCAGCCACCATACTATATAATATCTTGGTGTCCCGACCCAGGGGACAGTTGAACAGGTTTCCTGAGGGAAGGAGTGAGAGACAGGACAAACAGCACAGAGATGATGCAGTGTTACAACTCTTCAGGGTTGTCCGTTTATTGTGGGCAGCACGGAGACATCACAATATTACAACTCTTTTTTTTTTTTTTTTTTTTTTTGAGAGATTTTCACTGTAGGGTGCGTGCGCTCACCAGACAGACAGAGAGAGACATAGAGACAGAAAGCGAGAAATCCCCCCCCAGGGGGGATGGTCCCGCCGCAATCCCTTCTCCTCCATTCTCCTCTCGGGATCTTGGGCACACACACACACGCGCCCGGCGTGAGTTTTAAGCCACCGGGTCCGGGACACGAACCGCGGTCGACTACGTGGGAGTCCAGCGACATAGCCATTACGCTAACTGCTGGTTCCCACAACTCTTCAGGGTCAGCCAGAGACAACGCGGTGTCACAGCTCAGGGGCATCCAGAGACGGTGCGGTGTCACAACTCTTCAGGGTCTTCAGGGTCATCTGGCAATTGTGGGCCAGGGATCGTGGTTATATACATGTTGGTGGGCCATGATTGGTTGAATGAAGGATAAAAAGGTGGGTTATGATTGGTTGCTTTTGTGGACCAATCATGAGGTGCCAGATATGCAAATCTGAGGGATTCTAAGCTCCCCAATTTGCTATGGGAAGTGACCAATCAGAATACGGTTTAGCCAAATGTGGCCTTTGTAATTGTTTGCTCTCTGAGCCTAAGATGGCAATAGTAAGGGACTCATGAAAATGGTCTCGGCAGACTCGCTGGTGCGCAGCCTCCCACATCTTGGTTTATCCAGATATACAAGAATATGCTTTTTTATTTTATACTATTTTTAAAGAATTATTATTTAATTTTATGTATTATTATTTTTAATTTGATATAGGACACGTGCAGTCACCAGAGAGACATGGAAAGTGAGAAAATAAGCTGCCAGGTCCAGGACTTAAACCATTGTTGACCATGTGGGAGTCCTGTACTTTAATCACCATGCCACCTGCTGGCCTCCAAATATATGATTTAAATAGGGAATCCAGTGATATAACCACTATGCCATTTGCTGGTTCCTCTTATTGTCTTGATATGGATATCTTTCTATGTGGAGAGCAGCCAACTTGAGAAAACATAGAGTGACCTTTAAACACATGCAGAAATGCACTTCCATGAACTATTCTAGCAATGGCTATTGAGAGCATTTAGATAGAAAAACGCTATCTGCCTATTATTCTTGGTTATCTTCCTGTTGTTGCTGATATCTGATACTGCAGTGCAGTATGAGGTTAAATGAAGCTACAAGTGTTTATCAGATTTTGCCCCCAAAAGATCAGAGAAATCACATGGTGCCAGTCCTTTTACCATCCTCAAACAATTTATATCCCAAAACAATTGGCTTTGCATTCCATTTCCTCTTTCTCCATTTCCTTTGCATTCCATTTCCTCTTACCATATTTTCTGCCCTTTAAAAGAATAAACTTGGGGACCAGCAGGTGGCATGGTGGTTAAGGTGCTAGACACTCCCACATGGCCGACCACAGTTCGAGTACCGGACCTGGTGGCTTGCTTTCTCACTTTCTCTCTCTCTCTTTTTCTCTCTCTCTCTGTCTCTCTCTGTGTATCTCTCTCTGATCAAATTAAAATAAATGAGTGAATAAATAAAATTAAATAAATAATTATTTAAACAAAACAAAAAGAATAAACTTGAGGTCAGTTCGAGGTCATAGCCTCTCCTTCAGAGAAGTTATGCCCACCCAATCCTCACTTTTATATACTCATGTGTCTTGGTGTGTTATTGTATTTATTTCTAAATCCACAGCCTTCCCCACTCAGAAAAACGTGTTCAGCTGAGCTGATCCTCACATTTCACCAATTCGATATCTTAATATTCTTAGCCTAAAGCTTAAGCAAAAAATGTTTATAAACTATCACCCCACTCAAATCTTGTTGTGAACAGTTCACATTTTATAACTACTTTAGTAAATCTCAGTCAAGCCTGGAACAACAACAATAAAAAAACATATGGGACTCTTTTCATAAACTAGTGGTTAAGGGAGCTAAAACCAACATGGGCCACTGAGGCTGGGATCTTAGTCCCAGCAGTTTAATAAATACACTGGATTTATGTGTGTGTGTGTGTGTATGTGTGTGTGTGTGTGTGTCCCAAATCCCAAGAGGATGAAGAAATGAAGGGATTATAGTGTTGACGGCAAACAACCAACTGTAATAATTAATAATTAATGTGGTTTATTTCCAAGCCAAATATGAATGACCTAGGCCCAGAGAAGAGGCATACATGCCTTTCTCGAGGTGATCACATTCAGGGGTTCCTTTTGTTTTTGAGATTGACAGACAAAATTTAGTGAAGAGATTTTCCACTGGGCTAGCCCGAAAAGGCAGAACATGTGGAAGAGGAGAGGCTTGTAGGTTATAGGTGGATTCCACAATTCCTAGGCTGATGATTGGAAGGGAAGATTTGTGTCCTGGGAAGAGATTTACAAAGAAATGCTTAATCTACATCTCAAGAAAAGGGAAGTTCTGTGCCTTGGGAAGGTTAGCAAAATAATATACTGTAACAAGTTGAATACACATCTCAAAGATACTATGCCAGGAACAGGATTTAGGAAGAACCCTGTTAAATGGGGGGAAAAATGGTCTGTTAATGTTTCTGGGTGTGACTCTTCCTAGGCTCTCTTGAAAGGACTTTGGGAAAACAGGAAAAAGCAGTCAGACTTCTGTCCACAAGAGTATGATCACATTCCACTAAGGGGTGCTTTTTCCCTTTCCCTGTTTCTCTCTCTCTCACTAAGGAGTGTTTCTACTCTCTGGCAATTAAAAGAAAGAAAATAAGACATATAAATATATTTCTGATAACACATATATATATACCATATATGGATAATAAGTATGTATAACATATATGCAGTAGGACAAAAAGCTAAGAAAGAAGGAACATAGTGACTAGTGGGGAATTTTAGATATATTCAATTATATTTATCACCATTATTTTAAAAAATTTGCTACACAGCACATACACTCACCAGAGAGAGATATAGATAGAGAGAGAGTGAGAAAGCAATAAAACAAGCTATCTCCTCTGGGCCTCAAACTGTGGTCAGCCATGTGGGAGTCCAATACCCCAACTAATATGCCACCTGCTGGCCCCTAGTGATTAGTTTTACATTAAGAAAATGTAGCATGAATTTTTCTCCCTCATCATATATAAAGGTTATATGTATAATATACTTAATATTTGTAATACTTAATTTATAATATATATCATATGTAATATACTATATATAATATATAATTCTATTTTTATATATTTGTATATCATTTTAATTGACAGAAAGAGAGAAAGCAGCCTTCAATAAAGCATTGTCACATTGCAAATCTATTCTCCTCCATTTTCCCCTCCTGTCAAGATTTTGGGCACACACACACACACACACACACACACACACACACACGTGTGCCCTGGGGTTTTTCAGCTTTCAGAAACAGTATTCCAAAAGGGTTGGTTATATGGGCTCCAGCTCACTTAACCACTAGACTACAAGGCCAGCCCACAGGGTCCTTTTTTCTCACATCGAGCACTGTAATTTTTTTTTTGAGAGGTTTTTGTGTGGTAGGCCATGTGGAAGTATCCAGTGCCTCAACCACCACACCACCTGCTGGTCCCCTAGTGATTAGTTTTACATTAAGAAAATGTGGGGTGGGCCAGCAGGTGGTGTGGTGGCTGAGGCACTGGACTCCCACATGGGTGACTGTGGTTCGAATCCCAGACCTGGCAGCTTAACTTCCTCACACCTCTCTCTTTCTCCATCTTTCTCTGGTGAGTGCAAATTAAAAAAATAAGAAGAAGAAAAATTAAATAAATAATTCTTTAAAAAAGAAACTATGAGGTCAAATTTTCTCTCTTCTCATATATAATCACTATACACACACGCACACACACACACACACACACACACACACACACACACATACACATATATGATTTTAATTAACAGAGAAAGAGAAAGCACCCTCCAATAGAGCATAGTCATGCTGCAGATCTGGACTTCAGAGCCACAGTAGGCCATGTGGAAATATAGCATCCCAACTACTATGCCACCTGTTTCCCCCACACCTATCTTTTAAATATATATAGGGTGGGGTCAGCAGGTGACGTGGTGGTTAAGGCGCTGGACTACCAAATGGCAATCACAATTCAAATCCTGGGCCTGGCAGCTTGCTTTCTCACTTTGTCTCTCTCTCTCTCTCTGATGAGCACATACATTCTATAGCAAATTAAAATAATAATAATAAATAAAAGTATATACACAATTTTTTTTTTTAAATATAGAGTGAGACCAGCAGGTGGCATAGTGGTTAAGGTACTGGATTCCCATGTGGCCAACCTCTGTGGGAGTCCGGCACTCTGTGGTTTGAGATTCACGGCAGGTACATGTGCGTTTGTGCCCAAAATCTCAATAGGAGAATGGAGGAGAAGGGATTATGCCATGGCCATCCTACATTCTCTCTCTCTGTCTCTGTCACTCTTTTTAGCAAGCAGACGTACCCTATAGCAAAAATATCTCAAAAAAAAAGGATAAGTTGTCAGGCCAGCAGAGGGTGTGGTGGTTTAGGCACTGCATCCCCACATGGTAGATCACGGTTTGAGTCCCAGACCTGGCAGCTTGCTTTCTCACTCTCTCTCTCTGGTAAACATCCATTCCTTGTAGCAAATTAAATAATAAATTAAATTAAATAAATAATTATTTTTTAAAAAGATAAGTTGTCTTCTTTCTGACATTACAACTAGCAACAAAATGAACAGTAACTTTTATGCTTCTGATAAAATGTATGTTTACTAATGGATTTCCACAGAATTTTCCTGAGACAAAAACTTGGAATAAGCAGAGTCCCAGAGAGTGACATAAAAGGTACCCAACATGCCCACATCAGAGCATAAACCCAATCCCTCAACACCCCTCCCCCACCACACACACACACCCCTACCTGCTGGGACTGAACATTCTCAGTGGGGCATAGAACCTCCACCACTGTCAGGTAGAAATTCCTGGCACAAGCAACATCTAAGCTGGGGTTTGAAGAATGTTTCAGACTTCACCAGATGAAAGAAACTACCTTTACAACTCCCCAATCCACTCACAAAAGTGAGAGGGAGAGAAGTGATACCTGCTTCAGAACTTCCTTGTAGGAGAAGCTAAGGGAAGCGTTTTTATTGACGTAGTAAGGACGTTGTTCTTAGTTACATTTTAATTGACAAGTAAATAAAAATACCAAAGTTTTCTTTAGGTGCTTTTAGTCACAAGTTGGCCATATCAAAGACCATTATTATTTTTATTATTGCTGCCTAGTGTAGTTTAACATATGACAACACGATGGAGGCCAATGAAGATTGATTTATCTCCCCCCTCCTATGGTATCTCCCAGGAGAGGATTATACCTACTCCTTTCTCAAGGTAGTTTCTCCCATTAAAGGATGTACTGCACTTCCTGCAGCATAACACCCATTCTGACGTCTGTGTCCGGTTGCGTGGTTTCACCCATGAACAGGCTCCATCCTGACGTTTCTCCAGAAAGCGGATTGTACCATCCTGATTTCTCCCCTTATCTCCCGGTGGTTTTTTCCCCTGCTTGGGTGATTTTTCATCCCGGGCTGCTTTGTTTCCCAGCGTTTTCTCCCAGCTAATAAACGTTCTTCTCAGTGTACTACCTCCAGAGGGGAAACGTAGCTCTTCTAGAGAGAACACAGAGCTTCAGATCAAAGCCCCAGTATCCTCCTCCTCCAGAAGCCTATTCAGGGAAGGGCCACATTCCTGCACTGTATGTGACGATCCCTGACTAACGCTAGGAAACCCGGAAGTAGGCAGATTCTTGGGCTTTACGGAATCGATACTCACCCAAGATGGCGGCTCACACAAGGAAACGCCCATGGGCGCGGCCATGTTCTCTGCGCGGTCGCTCCTCCCACCTTCCACGTCTCCGACGACGTGTCTGCGCCACGCCGACTGTTGGCGGCTCGTGGCGTCCAAGGTCATTCAGAGCATGCGCAACCCGAAACGCGCCGGGGCTGCGCTGCAAGTCAGGCCAGAAGCGGAAATGACCTTAGAGCGGTTTTTCCCAACTGTATTAGAATATTTACGTATTTTAGTGCTGAGGGGGTCCTTGAGATGATTTGGGTTGGTCCTAATTAGGCATTCGGGAGAGGGGGGGTTCCGTTAAGGAGCGTTGTCACGGAGTTAGTGATGGTCGTGTCTTAGTTTAGCGATGGGAAGACAAGTGTGTGGCGTCCGCTGATGATTGTGACGGGGTCTCCGGTCGGTGATCCGAGGGTGCTTTGAGATGAATGACTGGGATTTGGGGTAAGTGATGGGAATCCGCGGTCTGATTGAATGCCTGTAGGGTTAGCTATGGGGTCGGGGGACGGTATGTGACCAGTTAGCTTTCTAAACTGAGTTGAAGGTTGAGCTCTTTAATTTTCAGCCTTCTTTAATACAAAGATTTACAAGCTTTGGTGTGTGGCATATTCTGAAATTCAAATCTAAATTTTTAAAAGATTTCATTTCCTTTTGTCTTTGTCCTGTGGATTTCTTGAAAGTTCATGTTCTGTTTCAAATATTGCCTCTGGATAATGCAGTTGAAAAATGCTTTATTGCCTAGTTCACGGTCACTTTTCATAAATGTCACACCTATTACATAAAAGCAACCTATGTTCTCTAATTTGTTGTAATACATATTAATTAAGCATATGTTTTATATATTTTTACATATATATTTATATATGTATATCAATCTCACAGATTAGTTTGTCTCCTTAATTACAGAGGAAGGTAGATTACTCACACTGAAAGGTGATTTGTTCACTTGTCCTGTTGGTTTCTGCTTTTTTTTGGAGAGGTTTTATTGCTATAGGGGGGTGTGCTTTCACCAGAAAGGCAGAGAGAGACAAAGAGACAGAAAGCAAGAAATCACCCCCCAGGGGGCATGGCCACGCTGCAATCCCTTCTCCAGTCTCCTCTCCGGGTCTTGGACATGCATGCACACGCGCCCCTTGTGAGTTTAAGCCACCAGGTCCAGGACTCAAGCCTCTGTGGACTACATGGGTGTCCAGCGACATAGCCATTATGCCAACTGCTGGTCCTGGCTTCTGCTTTAAACGTCAATGTTTGAAACTATGTTCTTGGGAATAGTTATTATGTATTTTTAATTATAGAATATGATACATACCTCAAAAGAAATCATAGTTTCCCCAATTAATAAAGTAGCCCGTTTTCAGTATAAATGCTTTTCAGTATATTGTTTTAAAAGTTTTTACAATTCTTGGGGAAAATTATATCTAATGGCTCTAATGTATTTTTCTATTAGTAAAGTTAGCATCTTTTTGGCTAATTGCTATTTAAATTTTCTGCGGCTGTTGATATCCTTTGCCTAGTTTTTTTCTGGCTTTTTTTTTTTTTTTTTTACTTAGTCATTGCTAGATTATTATTATTATTGTTGCTTTAAGAGAGTTTTTTGCTATAGAGCACATGTGCTCACTGGAGAGACAGAGAAACAGAAAGCAAGATATCACCCCCTGGCGGGGATGGCCATGCCACAATCCCTTCTCCTGTGTTCTCCTTTTGGGATTTTGTGCACACATGCGTAAGTGCTGGCATAAGTTTTAAGCTGCCAGGTCCAGGACTCAAACTGTGGTTGACTACTTGGGAGTCCAGTGACATAACCATTATGCCATCTGCTTTTTTATTTTTTATTTATTTAAAAAATATTTTAGAGATTTTTGCTCTAGGGTGTGTGCCCTTACCAGAGAAACACAGAGAGAGAAATCGAGAAATCACCCCCCCACCACCAGGAGGATTGCCATGCTGCAAGCCCTTCTCCTCAGTTCTTTTGGGATTTTGAGCACACATGCATATACAACCAGCATGTTTTTGTTTGTTTGTTTGTTTGTTTTTTCTGAGAGGTTTTCGCTATAGGGCGCGTGCGCTTGCCAGACAGACAGACAGAGACGTAGAGACAGAAAGTGAGAAATCACCCCCCAGGGGGGATGGTCACACTGCAATCCCTTCTCCTCCATTCTCCTCTCAGGATCCTGGGCACCCACGCACACGCGCCCAGCGTGAGTTTTAAGCCACCAGGTCGGGGACGAGAACCACAGTTGACTACGTGGTAATCCAGCGACATAGCCATTACGCTAACTGCTGGTTCCCACAGCCAGCGTGTTTTAAGCTACCAGGTCCAAGACTCATACCATGGTTGGCTGTGTGGGAGTCCAGTGCCTTAATCACTACACCAACTGCTGGCCTTGATTACTAGATTTTTCTTCCCATCAGTAATGACTCATTGTTAAGTCTTGAAAAATTTTTGTATGTATATATTTTTTCATTTTTGTATATATGGTGTATTTTCATATGTAATTAGGGAATATCATTTAGTCAAAAGTATTTGTGTTTGAAGGTATGTGGTATAATGGTTAAGGCACTGGACTCCCATGTGGCTGACCAAGGTTTGAGTCCTGGACCTGGTGGCTTGAAAATCACACCAGGCGCACGTGTGTGTGTGTACTTGCGCACCCAAAATACCAAGAGGAGAATGGAGAAGGGATTGTGATATGGCCCAGGGGTTATTTTTCACTTTTTGTCTCTGAGAGTGTACATGCCGAATAGCAAAATTCTCTTTAAAAAAAAAATGTTTTTTTCTATTACAGTTTCTGGGTTTACTCTCATGTGTAATAAGATCCTTCTCACTCTACCACAATGTTACACAAACATGTACTTCTTAAACTTACTTTAGTATTCTTTGGAGTTTTAAAAATATATATGTTTAAATATTCAGTCTTGCTGGAATTTTTCTTCTGAAGAGTTTGTGATGAAGATCTAATGTGCTTTATTTCACACAGGTAGCCAGTTCTATCAGTGTCGTTTATGCAGTGATTGTCTTGTGTATATTTAGCTGAATGGCACTTTTCTCAAATATATACATCAATAGCTTCTGGTATATTTATTGATTTACTTGTTTTAATTATATTGTTTTTTATGTTAGATTCTAGTGTCTGATGGTTATTCTAGTGTCATGGTTATTTCTGATATTTATTGCATGATTCTTGTGTGCCAGGGAGGTGCTGAGTACTTTACAAACATCATCTCATTTCATTTTCATAACTATGATGTAGACATTTTCATACTCACTTTTGAGAAAAAAAAAAAGGATGTAACTTCTTCATATTCTCATAGCTGAAAGTTAGCTGAGCTATAGTTCAAATCCACAGTAATATTACTCCAAGTGTCATAAGTTTTCCCACTTTTACCAAAATTCAGATTTTATAAAACTTTATATGTTCTTCACAGTACTGGTTCTCAAAGTATGGTCCCTGAACCAACAGCGTCAGTATCACAGGGGTACTGGTTAGAAATGAATTCTTAGGCCCGACCTCAGATCTTTTGAATTAGAAACTAGGATAGGGGCTGGCAACTGGTGAGGTGGTTAAGGTGCTGGACTTCCATATGGCTGACTGCAGTTCATGTCCCAGACCTGGCAGCTTGCTTTCTCACTTTTTTCCTCTCTCTGGTCAAATTTAAATAAATTAATTAATAAATTAATTAGTTAAAATTAAACAAAAGTAAAAAAAAAAATTTAAAGAAACTGGGATTTTTAAGTTTTTGCTATAGGACACATACGCTTACTGGAGAGAGACAGAGAGAGGGAAAGTGAGAAATCACTTGACTGGGCTGGGGGTGACCATGCCACAGTCTCCTCTCCTCCATTCTCCTCTTGGGATTTTGGGTGTACACATATCCAGTGTGATTTTTTTTTCCTATTTTTTATTTTTTGGAGAGTTTTTTTGTTTTGTTTTGTTTTTTTGCTATAAGACACATGTGCGCACCAGAAAGATAGTGAGAGACAGGAAGCAGGGGATGGCCACACTGCAATCCCTTCTCCATTCTCCTCTCAGGATCTTGGGCATGCACACACATGCATCTGGCATTGAGGTTAAGCCACTGTATCTGGGACTCAAACTGCAGTCAACTACATGGGAGTCCAGTCCCTTTTTGTCCTTTTTTTTTAAAAAAAAAGAATTATTTTTATTTAACTTTATTTATTTATTTAACTTTATTTATTTATTTTAACTTGACCAGAGAGGGACAGAGTGAGAGAAAGAGAGAGGAAGAGGGAAAGTGTAGTTTGAGTCCAGACCTGGCAGCTTGCTTTCTCAGTCAACCATGTGAGAGTTTAGTACCCTTCACCACCAAACCACCTACCAGCCCCCCAGTGTGTTTTTCAGTCTGCTGGATCCATAACTTGAGCCAAGGGGTCAACTATGTGGTTCTAGAACCCTAACCAGCATACCACCTGCTGGCCCCAAGGCTAAGAATTTTTAACTGTTTGATCAAGCCCTTCCAGTGATTTGGATATATACCCAAGTTTGAGAACCACTGTTTTGTGGTTTCTAGAAAGCTTAGGATTCTGCAAGGTGATGTACACAGGAAGTGCTTACAGTAAATGTTAAATGCCTGTGTGGACTTTATCTTTCCAGGTTTCTTGTTGTCTCTAGGGGACCCCCTGGGTGAGATCGTCTACCAGATTCTAACCCACTTCTTCCCAGAAGCTCTGCTTGAATGCACAAATGACAAAGAAGCTTTAGGCTCCTGAGAGAACAAAGGTTGAGACCTAGTGTGGCCATGCCAGCTAACTGGACCTCCCCCCGGAAATGCCCAGCCCAGGCTCCAGAAGATCTTGGCAGCTCATGTGAGGTGAGGAGATAGAGTCTAGGGATGGGAATGCATCCCAGGAGTAGATAACTGATCTGTCACCACAATCTCAGGGCAGAAGCAGATGGGACATAGGAACCATCTAGACTCCATACTTGCCTTTCCTTACACAAATCTCAATCTTCCTGTCGAGAATGAGTAATGAGATGGTAATGGTCCTCTGGAGACCAACTGTGTGATAATGGAGAGGTGGACTATCAAGGAAAACTTTTTATTTTGTCATCACACTAGTGATTTTTAAAAAATTTATTAATTTTTTTGGAGAGATTTTTGCTATGGGGCACATGTGCTCGACAGAAAGAGACAGAGAGACAGAAAGCGAGAAATCACCCCCTGGGGGGGATAGCCATGCCACTATCCCTTCTCCTCCATTCTCTTCTTGGGATCTTGTGCTCAATGTGTTTAAGCCACTGGGTCCGGGACTCGAACCATGGTTGACTACCTTGGAGTCTAGCAACAAAGCCATTACACTAACTGCTGATCCCTGTGAACTTCTACTTTTGTTGCTGTTGAGCAATCTTTTATTTTTTATTATTTGCCATTGGGCACATGCACTCGCAGGAGAAGCACAGAGAGACAGGGAGAGGGAAAATGAGAAATGAGCCCCTAGAGGGATGGCCACATCACAGTCCTTTCTCCTCCATTCCTTTCTCTAGATTTTGGGCAAACATGCACATATGCCTGTCCTGATTTCCAAGCCACCAGGCCTGGCACTCAGACTGCAGTTGGCCATTTGAGAGTCTAGTACCTTAACTACCACACCAACTGCTGACCCACTGTTGAGCACCTTTATGATTATGTATTTTAGTAATTTTTATCTAGACGATAGGGAGCATGGAGTGAAGCTAGAGCTATAATTGGTAAAAAAGCAATAGTCATTTACATTATCCAGAATAAGAGAATGTTGTTGATATTTGTGGTTCGAACAACGTTATGATTTTTGTGTGTGCTCAGACATGATTATAGAGTAGTTTCTGCTTTTTTTGCATCAGGATGGTGAGAAAATGACCTTGTTTGATGTTGGTGTCCTGTAAGATTTTTTAAAAAAATCTTTATTCATTTATCTATTTGTTGTGATTTTTAAGCTGCTGGGTCTAAGACTTGAATTACAGGGGGCCATGTGGGAATCTGGTGCCTTAACCACTATGCCACCTGCTGGACCAGATTGGTTTTATCTAACACCATGGAGAATAGCATGATTAAACTGATCCTGTCAGGTTGGCTCCTAGTAACTTTGAGGCTTAACTGATGGTACTTGGCCAACTCTCAGCTATCAGGTGCTGCTTCTCTCTTCATTTAAAAATAAAAGAATAGAGTCCAGCAGGTAGTATAATCGTTGTATCACTGGACTCCCATGTGGCTGACTGCAGTTTGAGTCCTAGATCCAGCAGCCTGAACTCAGGTCGGGTGCGTGTGCATGCATGTGTGTGTACCCAAAATCCTGAGAGGAGAATGGAGAAGGGATTGTGGTGTGACCATCCCCCTGTGGGGGGGGAGTGATTTCTGACTTTCTGTCTCTCTGTCTCTTTCTGTCTCTTTGGTGAGCACACACACCCTATAGCAGAAATCTCTCTCTTCAAAAAAGAAGGAGTGAAGAATGATTGTCTCAAACAGGAACCAAAAGAAAGCTAAAGCTGTAAATTTAGGAACAGATCAAAAGGAATTTAGAATGAAAAATATTTAAAGGGATGATAAAGGATTGTTTATATTTATAAAGGGAATAGTAGACAAAGAATTACAAAAATTACTAATATCTATTTAATCCTTTTTTCTTAAAGAATGATTTATTTAATTCCATTCATCGTTATTATTTTTTAATTTGACCAGAGAGAAATACACACACATACACAGAAAGGGAGAGTGAGAAAGCAAGCCACCAGGTCCGGGACTTGAACCATGGTCAGCCATGTGAGAGTCTGGAACCCTTACCATCACGCCACAGTAATGGTTATGGCCCTGGACTCCCACGTGACTGACTGTAGTTCGGGTCCCAGACCCAGTGACTTGAAAATAATGCTGGGTACATATATTGCATGTTTGCCCAAAGTCCTAAGATGAGAATGGAGGAGAAGGGATTGAGGCATGACCATCCCCTCTTGGGGGGTGATTTCTCACTTTCCCTCTGTGTCTCTCTGGTGTGCACACTCCCCTATGGCAAAAACTACAGTAATAATAATAATAATGGTATTAAAAATGTTAATATATAAAGTATAACTTTTTAAAGTTTTTTTTTGTTTGTTTTTGTTTTTTTTTTAAATTTTTAAGCTGCCAGGTTTGGAACTTGAACCATGGGTCAGCCATTTGAGAATCCATTGTCTTAACTACTATGCCACCTGCTGGCCCTAAAATACTATATGTTAAAATTTGTGTGGTGGGGCCATCTGGTGGTCTGGTGGTTAAGGCAATTGGATCCAATGTGACTAACTCTTTGGTTCAAGTCTTGCACCCAGCCTGGTGTGGTGGTTCACGTGACTAGATCCCGTGTGAATGAATGTGCAATTCTGTTCCAGACCCAGCAGCTTGAAGGACACACTGGATATGTGTGTGTACATGCCCAGACTCCCTAATTAAAGAAGAGAATGTGGCATGACCATGCTCCATAGGGGGCAGGGTGTTTTCTTACCCACCTTTTTTGTCTCTCTCTGACAAGCATATACACTCTGGCAAATTAAAAACAAACAAAAAAAAAGAAATTGGTAAGAGAACAAATGGTTCAAAACTCTGAATGAAGAGACCAGCAGTTAGTGTAATGGCTATGTCGCTGGACTCCCATGTAATCAACCACAGTTCGAGTCCCGAATCTGGTGACTTAAACTCACACTGGGCACATGAGCGTGTGTGCCCAAGATCCTGAGAAGAGAATGGAGGAGAAAGGATTACGATGTGGCCATCCCCCACGGGGGGCTGATTTTTCGCTTTCTGTCTCTCTGCCTTTCTGGTGAGCACCTGCCATATAGCAAAAACCTCTCAAAAAAAAAGAAGAATTAAAATTAAATAATTTTGTAAATAAAAGTTTATCCCAGGAAAACACATGAAGTAAACACTTATTTTCTTACTTAACAGCCCACTCTAAAGTCAGCTAAGTCAAAATAAAAAGTAAAATATTGCAAAAATATAAATAAAAATACTGTTTATCAGAAGCTGTGATAGAAAAATAGTACTGGAAAGCAATTTAGAAAAATAATTTATCTTGCAAATAAAAATAATTTATTTTTCAAATAAAAATCTAAATGAAAAGAATGAATTTCTCAAAACATTAAATTTACCCTCAAATTATACTATGTTTTTGAGAGACTTTTGCTATAGTGTGAATGTACTCACCAAAGAGACAAAGTGAGGAATCACCCCCCAGCAGGGATGGCCACACCACAATCTCTTCTTCATTCTTCTCTCAGGATTCTCGGCATGTGTTCACACATACACTCAGCATGTTTCAAGCTGGTGGGTCCAGGACTTGAACCACCAGCCATGTGGGAGTCCAGCACTTTACCCACTATGCCACCTGCTGCCTCTACCCCCAAATCTTTATAACTTACCACATTTTCATTGCTAAGTGTTTAGATTTTCATGTAAAAATTTCTTGCTCTTAGGATTTGGGTTCCCCCCCCCTCAGGATTTTGGAATGCATGCACATGTGCCAGGCATGTTTTTAGCTACTGGGTTGGACTCACCATATAACTGACCATGTAGGATCTAGCTGGCTTAACCACTAAGGGGTTTTTTGTTGTTTTGCAAATTTTATATTTAATATTTCTGAGTGTTACATAGGCATTTGAAAGTAATTCTGTATCTAAAATACAGAATTTGATATCAATAAAATCACTTTTTAGAATTATAATTTATCGTTTTGTAATACTATTTTTAATTTGACCAGACAGAGAGAGAGATGGTAGGTGAGAAAGTAAGTCATCAGGTCTGGACTTGAACCACAGTCGGCCATGTGGGAATCCAGCACTTTAACCACCACACCACCTGCCAGCCCCTCAATAATATCTTATAGTTACAAGATTTTTAAGTCTTACTCATTTTTTCCACTTTATTTCATGAAACTGAAGGATACCATTTAGTTTCCTACCACAAATGTATTTCTATCTGTATTTTCCTATAGTTACTATTTATAAATTTGTGATGTTATGAAATTTAGTGCAATGGTAGTAATAGCATCTGGATTCATTTTGGATTGTGTCCTTGTCATGTCCCTGGAATTTTCCCTGGAATTCATCTCTATCTGAGAACAAGATGGAGGCTCTTCCTTTCTGTTAGTGTTTCCAGATTTGCCTTTGCTTATCTTAAACTCTGTTTTCCTCTGTTATCCTTTTAAAATTATTATTTGTGTTTCATATTGCTCACATGTCTTTGCCTCCTCTTTGCTGCTTTTTGTGTTCTACAGGGTCATTGCTTTTGGGAGTCCTTCATTTCAGTATTGCTTTCCCCCCCTCCCCACTTCTTTACTGAGTCCTGCCAGTTTATTTTTCAAAAATGTACATAACTATTTCCTTAGCCTTGTGTGTTTTTTCCCACTATTTATTTCTTCTTTGAATTCTTATATTGCTGATTATTTTAAATAGCTAATTATTTCAGTGAATTTGTTGAATTTATGATAGATTTGTTTTCTTTTATTGTATGGTAATCATTTATAATGTGTTCCTCTTCCTTTTTTTTTTTTTTTTTTTGATAGATTTTTTTCTATAGGGTGTGTGCACTTGCCAGAGAGACAGAAAGTGAGAAATCACCGCCCCAGGGGGAAGGGCCATGCTACAATCCCTTTTCCTTCATTCTCCTTTCAGGATCTTAGAGATGAATGCACATGTGCACTGGTCCTCGACTTGAACTGCAGTTAGCTATATGGGAGTCATTACACCATTTGTTGGTCCCTCTAGTGTGTTCTTTTTTTTCTTTTTTTAATCTATAGATGTAGGAAGTTTATTAGTTTATATTAGTCTACAGATTTATTTAATTTGATTTAATCACATTTCATAGGCTGGATTTAGGGAGTATTTTAAAAGTGCTGAGAGTTTAGTGTTTACTTTTGTAATCCAGCAACTTTATCTGTGGGAGGCTGCACACCAGTGAATATCACTGGTTTCTCATAGAACTAACAATTACACAATGCCAAAGGCCATGATTGGCCTCCCTTCAAAACCTCACCTTCAAAACCATACTCTAATTGGCCACTAGAATCCCTCAGATTTGCATATCCGGCATCTCATGATTGGTCCACAAAGCAACCAATCATAACCCACCTTTTACAACCAATCATAACCCACCTTTTACAACCAATCACGGCCCACCAGCATGTATATAACCACAGTCCCTGGCCCACAATCGCCAGATGACCCTGAAGAGCCTGAAGAGTTGTAACACCGCATTGTCTCCAGACAACCCTAAAGACCCTGAAGAGTTGTGACACCGTGTCGTCTGACCCTGAAGAGTTGTAACACTACGTCATCTCTGTGCTTGTAACACTGCGCCAATCATCCCAGCTCTCACTCCTTCCCTCAGGAAACCTGTTCGACTGTCCCCCCGGGTCAGAACATTTATCCAAAAATGCAGAAAATTTTTCAGGCTGGCCAGGGGGATGACATTTTAGTGTTGATAAATCCATTGACTTTAACAGCCCAGGAAGCATGCTGTAGGTACAGTAGAAGAGATGTCCCTCTTTGTGTAGCTGTTTTGCCAATTCCAACTGATGATTGTTCATCAACTTTTCATTTACAACCATCACGAGTGGCTTTCCTCTCTCCAGAGTCTCTAAACAACTTCCAGCACCTGCATGATTAATAACAAGATCTGCGTTCTGAAGGTCTTCTTTCAAGGAATCCTTGTACCTGTAAACATCCAGAGTAAAGGACTCAGTGCTGAATGGTTTAGGTGCCACTGTTCCTCTACCAGTTTGGAGGATAAGTCGGTTGTAACCAAGGCTCTTGATTATCGGAGCACAGCTGCCATGCTGCGGCCGATTTCAGTTAGATTTCCAAACCAATATTTTTTCCTGTCCTGGGCCTGACAAGGTGCCTCATTAGCCCTAATGAATCTAAGTGCAGTGTGTTCTTCTTAATCTGCTCTCTCTCTTTTTTTTTTTCATTCTTTTTGCTTATAATATCATTGTTCATCAGAAGGTTGTTTTTTCTTTTTTTTTTAGGTTTTTGCCACAGGATGTGTGCACTGTGACAGAGAAAGTGGGAAATCTTCCTATATACTCATTGCCTCCCTTGATTTCTGTGACCCTTCATTTCCATGTTAGTTCTTGGTCCATCTAGGTGTATATCCTCATATATATCTGTCACCTAAATCTCAGTGTACTAAATTTAAATAATTTTTCTTGAGGGACCAGCAGTTAGTATAATGGCTGTGTCGCTGGACTCCCATGTGGTTGACCACAGTTCAAGTCCCAGACCCGGTGGTTTAAGCTCATGCCAGGTGCGTGTGCATGTGTGGCCATGATCCCAAGAGGAGAATGGAGGAGATGGGATTGTGGCGTGGCCATGCTCCCTGGGGGGTGATTTCTTGCTTTCTGTCTCTCTCTCCCTCTCTGTATTTCTGGCGAGCACACACACCCTATAGCAAAAACCTCTCCAAAAAGAAAATAATAATAATAGTTTTCTTTTTCTTTCAGCCTTCTCTTGTAGACCTCAAAGCCATCTGTGGCACCAGTATCTACATAGTTACACAAAACTGATAACTAAGCATTGTTTCTGGATCCTTTCTCTCACCTCACCCTTAATATCAATTCTACTTCTTCAAGAATTAAAGACTATGGGACCAGCAGTTAGCATAATGGCTATGTTGCTGGACTCCCATGTAGTCAACTGCGGTTCAAGTCCCGGACCCAGTGACTTAAACTCACACCGGGCGCTTGTGCGTTGCGTGCCCAAGATCCCGAGAGGAGAATGGAGGAGAAGGGATTGTGGTGTGGCCATCCCCCCTGGGGGGTGATTTCTCTTTTTCTGTCTCTCTCTGTCTTTCTGGCGTGCACACCAACCTCTCAAGGAAAATTAAAAAAAAAAAAAGACTAGTTTCCTTTTACATCTCTTTTCTGTTGATTGATCCTGTGGTTTTTGTCTTTGTGTCTGTTAATATGATGTATCACACTGATTGATTTGCTTTTGTTAAACCGACCTGGCATATCGGGAAAAATCCCACGTTATCATCAGGTATAATTTTGTTGAAATTTATTTGCTAACATTTTATTGAGGATTTTTGCATCAATGATCATCAGAAATATTGGCCTATACTTTTTTTTGTGGTGTTTTTATCTGACTTAATATCAGGGTGATGCTGAGCTTCTAAAATGTATTAAGAATTATTCCCAAGCCCCCATGGCCCCTGAAGGTGAGCTGCAGTCATGAAGTTCTCAGTGCCAGGGACCTACCTGACCCACCAGCAGAAGGTAATGTGCCTTTATAAGCAGGCACTGCGCCACCTTGAGTCATGGTTCATCCACAGGGACAAATACCAGTACCTTGCATGCTTGTTAAGAGCTTGATTTGATGAACATAAAGATGAAAAGGAAATGATGAAGGCCACCCAGCTGCTGAGAGAGGCAGAGAAGGAATTCTGGTACAACCAGCACCCCCAGCCATACATCTCTGGCTCTCCTGGGGGTACCTCCTATGAAAGGTACGAGTGCTACAAGGTTTTGGATTGGTGCTTAGATGACTGGCATCCTTCTGAGAAGACAATGTATCCTGACTACTTTGTAAAGAGAGAACAGTGGAAGAAGCTGCGAAGGAAAGCTGGGAGTGAGAGATTCAGCAGCTGAGTGCGGAAACCGCCCCCTGGTGGTCCCAAGAGTGAAGCTTTGGACCCCTGCCCGAAAGGAAGGTGATTTGCCCCCAGTGTGGTGGCATATCGTGATCAGACCCCGGAAATGGCCCAGGTAGAGAAAGAACCTCAGTATTTCCACCTGCAAGTGAAGTAAGTTTCAGAACACACACACACTTGCCCTAGTAAAAATAACCAAACCTTAAGAAAAAGAATTATTCCCTCTGGTTTTTTGCTTGAAGTTTTAAGAAGTATTGCTATTTTTTTTTTTTTTTAAGTTTGGTAGAATTCAGCTGTAAAGACATCTGATCACCAGCTTTTCTTTGTTGAAAGGTTTTTCATTGCTACTTCTTTCTCTTTATTATTGGTCTGTTCAGGGTTTCTATTCCTTCCTGATATAACTGTGGTGGATTGGATTTTTCTCAACCTCCACATCATAATAGTCCCTATGCTCCTTTTTATTTCTGAGGCATCTGCTAATGTTTCCATTTTCATTTCTTATTTTATGTTTTTCAGTCTTCTCTTTTTTTTTCTTGGTAATTAGTCTAGCTAAGGATTTGTCAATATTGTATTTTTTTTCAGCAAACCTATTTTTTGTAGAATTATTTAATCTATTATTATTTTAAATTTTGCTGTAGAGCAGATGGACTTACCAGAGAGAGAGAGAGAGAAAATGAGAAAACAAGCCATCCAGGTCCGTGACTTGGATGGCAGTTAACCACGTGGTGGTCCAGTGCCTTAACCACCATGCCACTCATTGATCCCTGCAAACCTACTGTTAATTTTTTTTCCTATGATTTTCCTATTGTCTACTTTATTTTTGTCCTGATCTTTATTATTTTCTTTCTTCTACTAAATTAGTTTGGTTTGCTTCTCTTTCTGGTGCCTTGAGATGTAATAATAGGCCATTTATTCAGGCTCTTTCTTTAATGTCGGTACATATTGCTTATGAACTGTTTTTACTGCATCCCATAAGTTTTGGTATGTTATGTTTCCATTGTCTTTTTTTTTTTTTAAGAATTATTTCATTTATCATTATTATTTTTAAATTTGCTACAAGGCACACACACTTGCCAGAGACAGGCCAGGGTGGGGAGAGTGAGAAAGCAAGTTGCCAGGTCTGGAACTTGAACCACATTTGGCCACATGGGAGTCTAGCACGTTAACCACCATGCCACCTACTGACCCCTCCATTGTCGTTTGTCTCAAGATATTTTTAAATTTTGTTTTGAAATTAATGTGTTGTTTAATTTCTATATATTTGCAAATTTTCTAAAATTCTTCCATGTAATTGATTTCTAATTCCATACATTACTTGATGTGATTTTGATCTTAACTTTGTTAAACATGGGCCAGTCAATGCTGTGGTGATTAAGGCAGCTGGACTCCCACATGACTGACCATGGTTTGACTCCCAGACACGGCAGCTTGAAAATCATTTTGGCTGCATGGTATACATGGCCAAAAATTCTGAGAGTAGAATGGAGGAAAAGGGATTATGGTATAGCCGTCCTCCCAGATGTGGGTGATTTCTTACTTTCTCTCTCTCTGACTCTGTCTCTCTTTAGTGAGCACACATGCCCTGTGGCAAAAACCTAAGGGTAAAAAAACAATATGTTGCACATCCTGGTACATCTGTGTTTACTGTATCTGTTGAGTGCATCATTTTCTTGTGCTTGATTAAATTTTGTGTTTTTTGTTTATCTGACCCTTCCAGTGAGACAAGATGTGGAGGCAAAGACAGCGATATTGATGATACTAATAACTCTGTCTAGGACTAGGCTGATGTGTATGTTTATGTCTTAGTTTTTTCCTTTTTAAAGAATTAGTTTTTAAAATAATTATTTTATTTAACTTTATTTATGCTTGCTTTATTTTGACCAGAGAGGGACAGAGAGAGAAAGAGAGAGAGAAGGTGAGAAAGCAGGCCACCAGGTCTGGGACTCGAGCCATGGTCAACCATGTGGGAGTCCAGCCCCCTTAACCACCATGCAACCTGCCAGTCCCTATACATTCTATTTAATTAACAGCATTAATTAGCTCTCCAGCTTCTTTTTTGTTGTTGTTTTTTGTTTGTTTGTTTTGTTTTTGCTTTTGTTTTCCATTTTTTCTTTATTTTTAACTTCATTTTCTTTTATACAATCAATCACATTATTTAGTTTACGAAGTGAATATTTTAACATGTGAACATTTCTCCCTAGTCCAGTTGACTAAACCATAATATATCTTGAACAGAAATTGGGACCTTTTGTTGTCCCATTTCTGCTTTTCCTCCCGATTTTTCTTCTAATTGTTCTTCCTCAAATCCTACTCCTTCATACACATGTATCTGTATTTACATTTGTTTACTATGTTTTTATATTTTTTAGTCAATCATTTTCAGTCATAGAGTGCAGACACTTGGTATATATTAAGTGGGGACATACAGTGCCTCTCCTTCATAGCCTGGCTTGCTTCACTCAGCAATAAATCTTCCATATTCATCCACTCTCTGTCAAAAGCCAGGGTTTTGTTGTTTTCTATGGCTGAATAATATTCCACAGAGTATATGTGCCATAGTTTTTCGATCCATTCATCTGTTCATGGGCATTTGGGTTGGTTCCAAGTCTTGGCACTTGTGAATAGTGCCAAAGTAAACATCGAAAAGCACTTTTCCGATTAAGAATTCTTCTGTCCTTTGGGTAGATACCAAGGAGTGGGATTGCTGGATCATATGGTAGTTCTATTTGTAGATTTTTGAGGAATCTTCAAATTGTTCTCCACAGTGGCTGGATCAATTTACATTCCCACCAGCAGTGTAAGAGAGTTCCCCTTTCACCACACCCC
>NW_006198801.1:244789-247089 GCF_000334495.1 Tupaia belangeri chinensis
TATAGAAATGCTATCGATTTCTGTATATTGATTTTATATCCTGCAACTTTACTGTAATCCTGTATTACTTCCAGTAATTTTTCCATGGAGACCATTGGGTCTTCTATGTATACAATCATGTCATCTGCAAATAGAGAGAGTTTCACTTTTCTTTTCCTATTCCGATGCCTTTTATTTTTTCCCTCTTTTCTGATTGCATTGGTGAGGACTTCCAGTACTGTATTAAAGAGGAGTGGAGAAAGTGGGCATCCTTGTCTTATTCCTGTGTTTAGTGGGAAAGCTTTCAGCTTTTCTCCATTTAGGATGATGTTTGCTATGGGTTTTTCATACATGGCTTTTATTGTATTGAGAAATGGCCCTTCTATGCCGATTTTGCTGAGAGTCTTGATCATGAAGGAATGTTGTATCTTATCAAATGCTTTTTCTGCATCAGTCAGTATGACCATATGGTTTTTATTCTTATTCCTCTTAATATGATGTATTACATTTATGGTTTTGCGTATGTTGAACCAACCTTGCATTCCTGGAATAAAGCCTACCTGATCATGGTGTATGATCATCTTTATAAGTTGTTGAATATGATTTTCTAGTATCTTGTTGAGAATCTTTGCGTCTATGTTCATCAGCGATATTGGTCTATAGTTTTCCTTCCTTGTCCTGTCCTTATCTGTTTTAAGGATAAGGGTGATAGAGGCTTCATAGAATGAATTAGGGAGAGATTCACCCTTTTGGATCTTTAGAAATAACTTGAGCAGAATGGGGGTTAACTCTTCTTTGAAAGCTTTGTAGAATTCAGAGGTGAAGCCATCAGGGCCAGGGCTTTTCTTCGTTGGGAGATTATTTATTACTGATTCAATCTCCTGGCTTATTATAGGCCTCTTCTGACTTTCTATATCCTCCTGGCTCAATCTAGGTAGATTATATTTGTCCAGGAATTTATCCATCTCATCCAGATTGTCTTGTTTCTTAGCATATAGATGTTCATAATATCCTCTGGTGATGTTTTGAATTTCTACTATGTCTGTTATATTGCCAGCTTCGCAGATTTGGTTCACCTGGTTCCTTTCTCTCTTCTTCTTAATAAGTCTCGCTAGTGGTGTATTGATTTTGTGTATCCTTTCAAAGAACCAACTTTTACTTTCATTTATTTTCTTCATAGTTCATTTCTTTTCTATTTCATTTATTTCTGCTCGGATCTTTATTATTTCCTTTCTCCTGGAGTTTTTTGGATTTTTTTGCTGTTGCTTTTCCAATTCTCTTAGTCATGATGTAAGGTGATCCATTTGCTTTCTTTCCGTCTTCCTCTTATGTGCATTAATTGCTATGAACTTCCCTTTTATGACTGCTTTAGCAGTGTCCCAAAGATTATGGAAACTCATGTCCTCATTGTCATTGGCTTCCATGAATCTTTCCATTTCAGTCTTTATTTCTTCAGTAGCAGTGGAGTCATTCAGGAGTAAGGTATTCAGTTTCCATGTATTTGAGTATTTTTGAGGATTTCTCTTGAAAATAAACTCAAATTTAATTCCATCATGGTCGGAGAAGATGCTGGATATAGTTTCTATGCCTCTGAATCTGTATAGGCTTGCTTTGTGCCCTCTTATGTGGTCAGTCTTTGAAAAGGTTCTATGTCGAGGTGAGAAAAAAGTGTATTTTGAATGGAAAATTCTATATATGTCTGTTAAGTCCAAGGTATTCAGTTTCCATGTATTTGAGTATTTTTGAGGATTTCTCTTGAAAATAAACTCAAATTTAATTCCATCATGGTCGGAGAAGATGCTGGATATAGTTTCTATGCCTCTGAATCTGTATAGGCTTGCTTTGTGCCCTCTTATGTGGTCAGTCTTTGAAAAGGTTCTATGTCGAGGTGAGAAAAAAGTGTATTTTGAATGGAAAATTCTATATATGTCTGTTAAGTCCATTTGATTTATGGTATCATTTAGATCCTTTATCTCTTTAACTGTTTTTTGTCTAGATGATCTGTCCAGAGGGGATAGTGCGGTGTTGGGACCTCCAACAATTAGTGTGTTGTAGTCTATCTCCCCTTTTAGATCTAACAGTCTTTCCTTTACATATTTGGGTGCTCCTGTGTTAGATGCATAGATATTTATAAGCGTTATATCATCTTGATCTATAGAGCCTTTTACTACAATATAGTGCCCTTCTTTGTCTCTTCGAACCGATTTTGTTTTAAAGCCTATTTTATCAGAAATTAGTATTGCAACTCCAGCTCTTTTTTGGTTCCCATTTGCATGGAAAACCTTTTTCCAACCCTTCACTTTCAGTCTATGTATGTCTTT
>NW_006198801.1:247602-248807 GCF_000334495.1 Tupaia belangeri chinensis
AGAATAGAGGAGAAGGGATTGTGGCATGGCCATCCCCCCTGGGGGATGATTTCTCGCTTTCTGTCTCTGTGTCTCTCTGTCTGTCTGGCAAGCGCATGCGCCCTATAGCAAAAACCTCTCCAAAAAAAAAAAAAGAAAAGAAAACTTTCAATACATCTTCCCATTCTTTCCTTGCTTTCATTGTTTCTGTTGAGAGGTCCGGTGTTAGCCAAATGGAGTGGCTTTTGTAAGTCATTTCTTATTTCTCTCTTACTAGTCTTAGTATCATGTCTTTATGTGTGGTCTTGGACAGTCTGGCTAAGATGTTCCTTGGGGAAGATCTGGGGTTGATTCTATTTGGGGTCCTTTGTATTTCCTGGATCTGGATGCTTGAGTGCCTCTCTAGACTCGGGAAATTTTCTTCCAGGATTTCATGGAATAGATTTTCCATGCCATTATTAGTTTCTTCACCTTCTGGGATGCCAGTTATTCTGATGTTTGGGCATCTAATGGAATCTAGTATTTCTCGTATATTATCCTTGTGTTTTTTTGTTATTTTATCTATCTTTTTGGTGTTTTTTTTCTAGGTAAGAGGTTTTATCTTCTACATTGGAGATTTGATCTTCAGCATAGTCTAATCTACTTTTAGTACTTTCAAGAGAGTTTTTGATTGCCTATATTACAGACTTTATCTCTAATGGTTCCACCTGATTCTTTCTCAGAGTGTCCATTTCTTCTTTCATATCGTGGAAGGACTTCCTAATCTCCTATAGTTCATTTTCTCCTTTTTGTTCCAATGCATAGAATTTGGTCACCATGAATGTTCGAAATTCTTTTTCTGACATTTTGGTAACATCCTCCCTATTTACAGAAGATGGAGGGGAGTTACTCTTTTTCTTTGGTGGAGACATATTTCCTGGTTCGAGGCTCTTCTTCTACTTTTAGACATTGTAAGATGTATTCACTTTTGAATACCTCTTATGGGAACGTTTCTCCAACTAGGAGTAAATATGTTTCCCTTTTGCTGTGAATTGACGTTTGCTGAAGTCTCTCTTCTGTTGTTTTTAGCAATGCAGTCTCAAGAGGGGTACTCTACTGAAGTGTCTGGAGAGCAGTATCTCCTTTTTCACAGGTGGATCAATAGAAAGGAGGATCCCAGAGGACCTAACATTACTAGGGAATTTCAGATCTCTGTTTCTAGACCTGTCTATTCCCTCTGGCAGGGT
>NW_006198801.1:249419-255167 GCF_000334495.1 Tupaia belangeri chinensis
TGTCTGGCAAGCGCATGCGCCCTATAGCAAAAACCTCTCCAAAAAAAAAAAAGAAAAGAAAACTTTCAATACATCTTCCCATTCTTTCCTTGCTTTCATTGTTTCTGTTGAGAGGTCCGGTGTTAGCCAAATGGAGTGGCTTTTGTAAGTCATTTCTTATTTCTCTCTTACTAGTCTTAGTATCATGTCTTTATGTGTGGTCTTGGACAGTCTGGCTAAGATGTTCCTTGGGGAAGATCTGGGGTTGATTCTATTTGGGGTCCTTTGTATTTCCTGGATCTGGATGCTTGAGTGCCTCTCTAGACTCGGGAAATTTTCTTCCAGGATTTCATGGAATAGATTTTCCATGCCATTATTAGTTTCTTCACCTTCTGGGATGCCAGTTATTCTGATGTTTGGGCATCTAATGGAATCTAGTATTTCTCGTATATTATCCTTGTGTTTTTTTGTTATTTTATCTATCTTTTTGGTGTTTTTTTTCTAGGTAAGAGGTTTTATCTTCTACATTGGAGATTTGATCTTCAGCATAGTCTAATCTACTTTTAGTACTTTCAAGAGAGTTTTTGATTGCCTATATTACAGACTTTATCTCTAATGGTTCCACCTGATTCTTTCTCAGAGTGTCCATTTCTTCTTTCATATCGTGGAAGGACTTCCTAATCTCCTATAGTTCATTTTCTCCTTTTTGTTCCAATGCATAGAATTTGGTCACCATGAATGTTCGAAATTCTTTTTCTGACATTTTGGTAACATCCTCCCTATTTACAGAAGATGGAGGGGAGTTACTCTTTTTCTTTGGTGGAGACATATTTCCTGGTTCGAGGCTCTTCTTCTACTTTTAGACATTGTAAGATGTATTCACTTTTGAATACCTCTTATGGGAACGTTTCTCCAACTAGGAGTAAATATGTTTCCCTTTTGCTGTGAATTGACGTTTGCTGAAGTCTCTCTTCTGTTGTTTTTAGCAATGCAGTCTCAAGAGGGGTACTCTACTGAAGTGTCTGGAGAGCAGTATCTCCTTTTTCACAGGTGGATCAATAGAAAGGAGGATCCCAGAGGACCTAACATTACTAGGGAATTTCAGATCTCTGTTTCTAGACCTGTCTATTCCCTCTGGCAGGGTAGATGATAAGAAGGAGAGGATAATATGGGAAAAAAGAAAAAGACAACCGAGAAAATAAAGAAAAAGTCACGCGTGTGCGCTAACTCTCGTGATTTCACCAGAGGCCTTTAGATGGAGCTTCTGCCTGCTGCAGGGGAAAGGGCAGTCTATGGAGGGAGTAAGAGGATGGTATTAACAAGAGAATGGAGAAGCCAAAGAAAAAAGGCAGAAATAAAACCTGGTTACCTACCTAAGGGGTGGGGTCTTGGGCTGGGGAGACTAGAAGTGAGGCTGGGGGGCAGAAGTACCCTAGCCTCAATGTCCCTTGCTGACTAGAGGCCTTTGGATGGAGCTTCTGCCTGCTGCAGGGGAAAGGGCAGTCTGTCAAGAATTACTTTTAAAATTTTATTTATTATTATTATTTAAAATTTGATCGGAGAGAGACAGAGATAGAAAGTGGGAAAGCAAGCCTTCAGGTCCAGGACTCAAACTGCAGTTGGCCATATGGGAGTCTAGTGACTCAACCACCACACCACTTTCTGGCCTCAATATATCTTAGTTTTTAACAAAAAAAAAAAGTTAAAAAAAATATTTAATAGAAAAAAGCTTATAGAATAAGGATATAAGAAAGCTGTCAGGGCCAGCAGATGGTATGTTGGTTAAGATGCTAGATTCCCACATGGCCAAACACGGTTTGAGTCCCAGACCTATTATCTTGCTGTCTCACTTTCCCTGTCCTTCTCTCTGGTCAGCACACATGCCCTATAGCAAACTTAAAAAATAAAAAAAAAAATACATTTTTAAAATTTCTGAAAAAAAGTCATAGTAAACTAAGGTTAATTTATTATTTAAGAAATTTGGGGGGGGGAATAAATTTAGCATAACCTAAATGAACTGTGTTTATAATAATAAATTCCATAGTTGTGGACAGTGAGATCCTAGTCCTTCACATTCACTAGCACTCACTAACTCACCAGAACAACTTCTAGTTCTACAAGCACAATTCATGTAAATTACCCTTAATGTAGGTGTCCTATTTTTTATCTTTTATACTATATTTCTACTGGACCTTTTCTATGTATAAATATGATCAGGTACATAATAGTTACTGATATTTATTTATTTGCTTATTTATTTTTGGAGAGATTTTTGGTATAGGGCATGTGTGCTCACTGGAGAGACAGAAAGACAGCAAGAAATCAATGCCCGGAAGCGGGGATTGCCACACCACAATCCCTCCTCCTCTGTTCTCCTCTTGGTATTTTGGTGTATACACTCACACACCTGGTTTGTTTTAAGCCACTGGGTCCAGGACTTGAACTGTGGTTGACTACATGGGAGTCCAGCAACGAAACCATTATTCCATCTGCTGGTCCCTCCAATGTGAATTCTAAGTTGCCAGGTCCAAGATTCCAACCAGGATCGGCCATGTGAGAGTCTAGCAACATAACTGCTTTGCCATCGGCTGACCCCACTTGTATATTTTATTTGACACAATAATGAGTACAGTAATATGCCGTACTGTTTGTAGCTTAAAAGCAATAGGTTATACCATTATAGACTAGCTGTAGTAGGCTATATCATCTGGGTTTGTGTAAATATACTCTGATGTTTGCACAACAATAAAATTACCTAATGATGTATTTCACAGAATGAATTCCTGGGACCAGCAGTTAGCATAATGGCTATGTCGCTGGACTCCCATGTAGTCAACCGTCGTTCGCGTCCCGGACATGGTGGCTTAAAACTCATGCCGGATGTGTTGTGCGTGCGTGTCCAAGATCCTGAGAGGAGAACGGAGGAGAAGGGATTGCGGTGTGGCTATCCCCCTTTGGGGGTGATTTCTTGCTTTCTGTCTGTCTATCTGGCAAGCGCACGTGCCCTATACCAAAAACCTCTCCCCCCCCAAAAAAAATGAATTCCTGTCATTAAGTGACACATGACTGTACTTTCATATGTTTTCACATTAGTAGTTAGTGTTCTTTTTTTTTCTTTCTTTTTTTTTTTTTGGAGAGGTTTTCGCTAGAGGGCATGTGCACTCGCCAGACAGACAGACAGAGACATAGAGACAGAAAGTGAGAAATCACCCCTCCAGGGGGGATGGCCACGCCGCAATCCCTTCTCCTCCATTCTCCTCTCGGGATCTTGGGCACACACGCACATGCGCCCGGTGTGAGTTTTAAGCCACCGGGTCCGGGATGCAAACCGCAGTCGACTTCGTGGGAGTCTAGTGACATAACCATTAAGCTAACTGCTGGTCCCAGTAGTTAGTGTTCTTTTGATTTCTTTAGGTACTTTTTTTTTTTTTTTTTTTTGGAGAAGTTTTTGCCATAGGGCGTGTGCGCTCGCCAGACAGAGACAGAGAGACAGAAAGTGAGAAATTGTCTCAGCCCGCAGGACGATCAGGGTGCCTGAGTGAGAGAGCGGAGGTCTGGAACCGGCGCAGCGTCACAGCACAGGAGCGACACAGTGTCACAGCTCAAGATGGAATGCAGTCGCTTGTTTATTGAGGGCCAGAGAACATTCTTATATACACAGGGTAGGAAGAGGGGGTGGGAATTGTTGTGGACCTGACTGAGGACCTGCCTGAATGAGGAAGTCTCAGGGTGAATTGTCTACTCCCTGAACAAGGATACTTGAAGGTCCTTGTATGAAGGTAATGTCAGCCATTTTGGTGCATGTGGCTTCCTACAAGAAATCACCCCCCCAGGGGAGATGGCCATGCAGCAATCCCTTCTCCTCCATTCTCCTCTCGGGATCTTAGACACACAGGCACCCAGCGTGAGTTTTAAGCCACTGGGTCTGGGATGCGAACCATGGTTGACTACATGGGAGTCCAGCAACATAGCCATTACGCTAACTGCTGGTCCCTCTTAAGTATTTCTTAACTGGCAGATGTAGGGTAATGAACTCCCTCAACATTTAATTGTGTGGGAAACTATTTCTCCTCCATTTCTGAAGGAAAGCTTTTTAGGTATAGTATTTTTGTCTGGTATTATTATTTCCTTCCAGCACTTTGTACAATATATATTATCTCATCCTTTCCTGGCCTACAAGGTTTCTGTTGAGAAATTACTGACCTTCTAATGTCAGCCTAATTATTTTAGATGTGATTTTACACTTTTATCTTGGTGGTTTTAAAATTCTCTTTGTCTTTGACTTTCTTTCCCCCCCCCTCTAGTTTTTTTGCCATAGGATATATGCACTCATCAGAGAGACAGAGAGAGGGAAAGTGAGAAATCACCCCCTTGGGGAGGTGACCATACCACAATCCCTTTTGCATTTTCCTCTCAGGATTTTGGGCATGCACTTATGTGCACCCAGCATGATTCTCAAGTCTAGGGTTCAAACTGTGGTCAGCCATGTGGAAGTCTAGTACCTTAAGCACCATGCCACTTACTGACTACTGTCTTTGACTTATGGCAGTTAAATTATAAGGAGCTTCAGAGAGGACCTCTTTAGGTCAAATTTGTTTGGAGGCTTTTGATCTTCATAAATCTAGTTGTCCATATCTATTTTAAAACTTGGGAAAACTTCAGCAATTATTTCGTCAAGTAAACTCTCCCTAATTTATCTTCTTTTGTAACTCCTGTAATTTGTAATTTAATGTTTGTTCACTTAATGGTATCACATAGATCCTACATCTTGTCTTCATTCTTTTTTTTTGGGGGGGTTTGCCTTAGGACACATGTGCTCGCTGGAGAGAGAAACACAGTGAGAGGGAAAGTGAGAAATCACCTCCTTGGGGGGATGGCCATGCCACAATTCCTTCTCCTCTGTTCTCCTCCTGGGATCTTGGGCACACATGCACACACACTCCCAGTGTGAGTTTCAAGCTACCAGGTCTGGGACTCAGACCTTGGTCGGCCATGTGGGAGTCCAGCAATGTAACTGCTACCCCTTAGCAGTTTTGTAACTGCTACCCCTTTTTGTTTTTTCCTAACTGAATAATTTCAAAAGACCTGTTTTCACATTCAGAGATTCTTTCCCGTTTTCTTTTTTGTTGTTGTTGTTGTTGTTAAAGGATGCATGTACATGTCAGCAAGAGAGAGAATGAGAAATCTTCACCCCAGCCCCGGGAGTAGGGTGGGGGGGTGACTATGCCACAATCCCTTCTCATCTATTTTCCTCTTGGGATTTTGGGCACAGGTGCACATGCGCCTGGTATGATTTTCAATCTGCCTGGTCTAGGACTCAAACCACACAGCTGGCCATGTGGGGTTCAGCATCTTAACCTCCAATGGCACCTGCTGGCCCCCAGAGATTCTTTCTCATGCCTTATCTAATCTGCTGTTGATGCTCTGTATTATATTTTTATGAGTTAATCTACTATTGATGCTCTCTATTGTATTTTTATTCCATTCACTGAATTCTTTAGCCCCAAGATTTCTGTTTGGGTCACATTTATAATATTTATTTCTTTGAGTTTCTTATTTCATATCATGAATTGCTTTCCTGGTTTTGTTTCCTACATTTCCTTATATTTTGCTGGATTTCTTTATGATGATTCTTTTTAATTCTTTTTCAGGTAATTTCCCTGTTCTTTGGAGTCTGATGACTGGAGAATTACTGCTAGTGTCATGTTTCCTTGCTCTTTGATGTGTTAATGTCTGCCTGTATGGTGAAACAATCACCTTCTCCAAACC
>NW_006198801.1:255211-258247 GCF_000334495.1 Tupaia belangeri chinensis
CTCCGTGCACCAGTAGGGAATGGTATGGTGGCTTTGGTTCTGAGTAGATGCAGTGATCTAGCTTCCATGCAGCTTCTTCAGATATGGTCAGTATTGACAAGGATTGGCCTAAGTTGTAGAAGATTGTGGCAGTGGTGCTGGCGGCAGTGCAAGTTGCCAGGGTTCTTCGTAACAAGTGCTTTTGGAAGTCTCTCATTCTAATTTTTTTTTAAATGTATTTTACATTCATTCACTGAACATCATCAAAATATACAAAATATACAAAATATAGAATACACTGTTTATTGGCTTAATCATACATACTAGTTAATGAATAATTTTCCATTTCTTGTTTCTTATATATTTTTTTCTTTTTATTCCCTATTTCTCACTCTCTGCCATTTCCCACCCTTTGTCTACATTGTGTCTGGTATCTACAGCTGCTTTCCATTCCTTTCCCCCACACACATTTTATTGATTCAGAAAATATCTTAATCTAAATATTTTCGATAAAAGTTCAGCTGATATATATACATCTGTGAACACATCTGACTTTAGGCATGAAACTGAGTAGTGTGAATATATGATAAAGGAGCACCTAGCTGAGGCTATATAGCTTATGGTAGTCCTTAAATAGGTAGTTTTTAATATTTTTTTTTAATTTCAAGTAAAGCAGTTTTAATTTTAATAAGCCAAAATCAAGAAATCTTAAGAAAAATTTGCTTAAGACTTAAAGCCAGGAAACAGCTTAGGATTTTGTTCAAATAGTAGGTACATGAACCTATGGACAGCTCAAGAGAAGATAAAAATTCTTAAATATGGAAAACAAGCATAGAAGAAAATAAGTAATGTTCTAGTCAAAAATCATAAAATTCTATTTCACCAGTTCAGTCTTATGTAATTAATCTCTCTCCTGTTGTGGTCCAATCTTTCCATTTAAATCCTGGAAGATAACAATTCTGGACTTGTTCCTACTATTAAGTTGGTCATTTTCTTGGTTGTTTTTGAACTCTTATTTCTTGTGTCTGAATTTAGTTTTCCTGGTATAGCACTCCATTCAGAACTTCTTAGAGAGCCAGTCTGGTGTTGGTAAATTCTTTTAGGTTTTGTTTATCTTAGAATGTTTTGTCTTTTCTTCCCATATGAAAGATAATCTTGTCAGGTATAGTATTCTTGGTTGAAATTAATTTTTACTTAACACTTTGAATATATTTTCCATTCTTTCCTTGCTTGTTTTATTTCCAACAAGAGGTTTGCTGTTAGCCTGATGGGATATCCTTTGTAAGTAACTTGACGTTTCTCTCTTGCCAATTTTAGTATCTTGTCTTTGTGGTTTTGGTCAATCTGGCTATAATATGTCTTGGAGAAGATCTTCTTGGGTTGATTCTATTTGGGGTTCTGTCTTAGGTCTGGATCTTTGAATGTTTCTCTAGGTTTGAAAGTTTTCTTGTAGGGTTTCATGGAATAGATTATCAATGTCCTTATTAGTCTCTTCACCTTCTGGGATACCAATTATCTGGATATTTGGACATTTAATGGTATCTAGTATGTCTTGTATATTATTCTAATGGGGGGAGGCTATTTTCTCAGTCTTTCTGGTGAACTTTGCTAGGGCAGAGATTCTGTCTTCTACATCTGAGATTTGATCTTCTTCATTATATAATCTGGTTTTAATATTTTCAAGGAAGGTTTTGATTTCCTGTATTACAGTCTTCATCTCTAATAGTTCTGTTTGATTCTTTTTTTTATGATGTGTATTTCCTCTTTCAGATAGTGCAAGAACTTCCTCACCTCCCAAACTTTTCAGTTCTTTTCTCCTGCATCTTCTGGAGTTCATTGTCTCTCTTCTCTTGTATCTCTGTTAGCTTTGTTACTATGAATATTCTAAATTCTTTATCTGACATTTCTACGATTTCCATTGTACTGTCTGTGGATGAAAAAAAAAATTTTAATTTTTTATTAAAAAAAGGCAAAAAATGAAAACCACACAGTGTGCCAGGAATAGTTCACAGCTCAAATGCAGGAGTCTTGTCAGATGGCCTGCAGTTTTGCCTCCTAAATGGGAGGGGGGAAAGGTGATATTAGCAAGATAAAGGAGGACCTAAGTGCCAAGAAAATACCTTAAAGAATAAAATTAAAACAATTATTTTTTAATTTAAAGAGAAGGATACAGAAGGTGCCCTATCACTCTCTAGATTGAGGTCTGGAGGGTGAAGTCTCAGCAGAAAATCTTTAGTATACTTATTCCCTGAAAATAATAGTTCACAGCTCAAGTGCCCTACTTTTTTTTTTTTTAAGAGATTTTTTACTATAGGGCACATGTGGTCGCTAGAGAAACAGAGGCAGAAAGCAAGAAATTGCCCCCTAGGGGGAATGGCCACACTGCAATCCCTTTTCCTCTATTCTCCTCTTGGGATCTTGGGCATGCACACACATGTGTCCAGTGTGAGTTTTAGGTCACTGGGCCCAGGACTCAAACCTGGTTGACCATATGGGAGTCCAGGGAAGTAACCATTACGCATCTGCTCGTCCAAACAGGATGGGGAGTCTTAGCTGAGAGGATCTTTTTTGGTGTTGGGTTTTTCACATCCATAGGCAGTTGCAGTGGCACTGGATTCCTGGGCACAGGTCTTTAGAACAACTGCAGAGCTGAACTCCTTGGCTCAGGGTCTTACAAACCTGGGTGTGCAGGTAAATATTTATTCGCCAACAAAATACTGAATACATATTGCCCACAGAGCACATTCTGACTCCAAGGTCCCCTCTAGCAGGTCAGGCCCAGAGGGACAGGTTGTGGCTGTAACTCTGACTCTGGGAGCAAGGAATAATACTAGTGGGATAAAGAGGTGCTCTGGAGGTTAGGGCTCCAAGAGCAGGTAAAGTCACAGTTTAATGGCAACTCAGCCTCTAGTGGGGATGGGATACTGTGTAGACATGAATTCCAGAGCCTGGGATAGTGGGATATGGCAGTATCTCATACTCTGTGAGGCCAGGTGCATTGGCAGCAGGGATGCTGGGATGGTGAAATGCAGCTGTTGTTGGGCCCTGGGAGGGAAA
>NW_006198801.1:258278-261067 GCF_000334495.1 Tupaia belangeri chinensis
CCATGAGTCTCCTGAAGAAGTATCTTAGCAGCTGAGACTGCACTAGGGTACTAGTGCTAATCCAGGGAAGCAGAGTACTATAGTTGTTTGGTCTGGAAGGCAGAATGTCTCAGCTCAGTGAATATTCTGTTTCTCTGGGATGTGGAGGACTAGGTTAGTTCAGCTCTGTTTAGATTGGCAAAGACACCAATTACTCTAGGAGTACTGCACTGTTTCAACCCAGACCCTAGTGGCTAGGGCACTACAGTAACTGGATGCAAAAATGGAGGGACTCCTTGGCAGCTTGGCACCATGAACTAGGGTATAGCACCAGCTAAGCATGGAAATGGTGGGCCACCAGGTGTGAGTGGTTCAGTTCTGACCAAGCCTTAGGTATTGAAAGGTGCTATGGCTACTCATCCCCAAGTGGGGCACACTCCTATAGTGGTTCATTTTTTGGTTTTGTTTTTGTTTTTTAAGGTTTTGTGTGAACTCACAGGAGGGAAGAGAGACAGTGAGAGGCAAAGTGAGAAATCACCCTCAGGTGGGATGGCCACATTGCAGTCTCTTCTGTTCTTCTCCTGGAATTTTGGGCACACATCCACATGTACCTGGCATGATTTTCAAGTCACCAAGGCCAGGACTTGAACAGTGGTTAGCCATGTGGGAATTCAGAGCCTTAACCACCATGCCACCTGCTGGCTCCCAGAGGTTCCAGTTTAAGATGGTATAGTACAGTAGCACTGTGGGTCATAGGGGGTGGGGCACAATGTCAGCTCCTTCTCTTGAAAGAAAGCAGTTATGTGGACTCTAGGCAACTACCTCAGCTTGGCTAAGCACCTGGGAGGACTGCAAGGAGGCCCCTTTGGTGAGGACTATGGGTGTCCAAGGTGGTGATGGGGACTGCTCAGATCTTCTTGTTTACCTTTTTCTCACAGGGAGAAGTCTTTCCTAATTCCAAGATGATCTGAACTTAGGGGTAGGATGGTAGAGCCAAGCTATTTCCTTTGCTTTACTACATGGCTGGTTTTATGTGCTTTTCAAAGTTTCTGTTACTCCTTTGATTTTCTTTTGGCTATCTTTGCATGTGGGGGAAAGGGGGTACAGTGAGCAGTAGGTCTTCTAATTGGTCATCTTGCTGATATCACTTTCCAGGGATGAGCTTTTAAAAGAGAAGTTAAATTAAAAGCAACAAAACCCATATTCCATATTCCTAAATATAGTCTATATTCCCAAACTTGACTACTCACATTGAACAAGAATGTGCCCTTACAGGGATCAGTGTCCTTCAGAGATGTGGCTATAGATTTTAGCAAGGAGGAATGGCAGCACCTGGACCCTGCTCAGAGAAACCTGTATCAGGATGTAATGCTGGAAACCTACAGCCACCTGCTCTCAGTAGGTAAGCACAGTAACCTTAGTATCTGAAAGGTTCATTTTAGAATTTAAAGTTTAATTTGAGAATTTCTGTCTATCTCAGTTGACAGATGCTGTGAAACATATAAATATATCATGAGTTTGTCATTGATTTGTCTAGGGTTCTTTCTCTCTTTTGGGCACTCTGAATATTTCTGTTTCTAGACATGTATTGTTTGTTTTCTGAAGAACCACCTCTCCCTCATTGGACAAAAAGACTTTATTGATTGGGATCTGTAACATAAGCAGTATAATTTTTCATGAACAGGGTATCAAGTTCCTGAACCAAGGGTTTTCATGTTGGAGCAAGGAAAGGAGCCACGGGCATTACCAAGTGAGAGCCTCCATCCGAGCTGTCCGGGTGAGTGGATCTGACCCAGGTAGATAGGAGACAGGGCAATAAATATCAGATACTATGAGAAGGACTGGCATCTTTGAAATGCTGTTAAGATGATCTCTGGAAGGTTCTAAAATTTTGGATTGCTTAAGGATTCTTGACGTTGGTCTCTCAGATAACTAAAATGTTCTCTATCTAGATGATCTTTGTCATGCCTTGGCTTTTAGGGATCATGTGCTAATCTGTCTTATTAAAGACCTTTCTTCTTGATTATGTTCCTTTTCTTTAGCATTCTTTTTCCACCTTGCCTTTCCTATAGTCTTAAGAGTTTTCTGTTTTGTTTTGTTTTGTTTAATATACATTCAGACATTGGGAAACAGCAGTTAGCATAATGGCTATGTCGCTGGACTCCCACGTAGTCAACCATGGTTCGGGTTAGAACCAGACCCGGTGGCTTAGAACTCACACTGGGCACGTGTGTGTGCGTGCCCAAGATCCCAAGAGGAGAATGGAGGAGAAGGGATTGTGGCATGACCATCCCCCCTGGGGGTTGATTTCTCGCTTTCTGTCTCTCTGTCTCTGTCTGGCGAGCGCATGCGCCCTATAGCAAAAATCTCTCAAAAAAATGTATATATATATGTACATATTCAGACATTTATGGATCTACTCTTTTTTTTTTAATTTTTATTTTTATTATCATCATAATCTTCTTTATATTACATTGGATTACATATAACTTTACATTGACTTCCATTGCTTTTTCAAAAGGGAATGCCATGCATGTCAGTCAATACAGAGACATCAATCTCCCCGCTTTATCATTCAATGTCTTTTCCAAGCTTTTCCCAATAATAATTATTATTATTATTATAATTTTTTAAAACAGTCAATCACTATTTCTCATTTTGTTTGTTAAAAGACTTCACCCATCATGAAATACTTCCCAGACCAGTCCAGTTGAGAATACTATACACGTCATCATCAACAGATAATAAACCATATCTGTTTCTCACTAACATCCTGCCTATTGTTCACTTGCTATCTTTCTCTATCCTCT
>NW_006198801.1:262074-286273 GCF_000334495.1 Tupaia belangeri chinensis
CCGGGAGGGGGGCCGGCCATTCGGCACGCGGCTGCGCCGGGCGGAAGCCCCCGGCAGTGGGGGCCCCCCAGGGGGGGACGGCTGTTCGTTGCGCGGCTGCGCGGGGCGGAAGCCCCCCCGCAGCGGGGCCCCCAGAGGGGGCTGAATCTACTCTTTTTCAAAATTATCTGGCACATGTTCCCACTCCTGCTAGTCCCCTTTCTTTCTTTTTCACTTTGAGATGTCCCTGAACTTTATCGCCAACAAGACTCTCTTCCTGTTTTCCTCATCATGTAGAAATTTATTCTCAATTTCCTATGCATTTTATCCAACTGATGACTTACAGGTCACTATCACTTAATTCTTGGTGTGATACCCTCTTGGTATGTTTGCAGTATTAATCACCCTTCATGATATTTTCTTCTAATGTTACTTGAGTGACTAGAGTACTCCCAACTGGTTGGAATTTTTGTTACTAGTCTTTTTTCTGTACTTCACCAGATAAGGTTTAAGATTAATCATAGTCCTCACTTTAGGACACATTGTTGTCATGACCCTGGATGAAGATTCCTATTTTATTTACTGAGGTGGTTTGTTTGTTTGTTTTTTAGATTTTGGCCTTAGGACATGTGCACTCACCAGAGAGAGACTGGGGGATATGGGGAGAAATCATCCCCTGGTGGGATGGCCATGCCACAATCTCTTTTCCCCTGTTTTTTTTTTTTTTTCCCCTGCAGTTTTGGGCATGCATGCATACATGCCTGATGTGATTTTCAATACAGCAGGTCTGGGGCTTGAAGTGTAGTCAGTCATGTGGGAATCCAGTGCTTTAACCACCATGCCACTTGCTGGTCCCATTACTGAATTATTGCCATTTCTCTCTTTTCCCATATCCATCTACGGTCTCATCATAGGCCACTACTTTATATGATGGAAGTATTTTTCAATTTATGCATGTTGTAAACATTTAAAAAATATTTTTTAAGTTTTTAAGGTTTTTATCATAGGGCTGGAGAGAAACAAAGAAACAGTGAGAGAGAATGTGAGAAATCACCCCCCCCCCCAAGGGGGGTGGCCATGGTGCAATCCCTTCTCCATTCTCCTTTTTGGGATTTTTGGCACACGTACCTGGTATGAGCTTCAAGCTGCCATGTCCAAGACTCAAACTGCAGTTGGCCATCACCTGCTGGCACCCAAGTAATAAAATGTAAATAAATTAGGAATATGTATTATTTGTTTATATAAATGTTACTGTATTATATTATCACATTCTTTACCTTTATTTTTCTTTATCTGTCCATGGTATAATCTGTTCATCTAGTTTATTTTCTCTTAACTGCTTCATTGTATCCCAGAATGTTTCCTTTCAACACCATTCTCATCAAGTTACCCCCATCCTTTCTGTGTTCACCCTAGATGAGCCAAATATGCTCTGTCTTCTAGCCTCTGCTACATGTTTATTGAGCTAAAATTACCTATTTCTCCTTTGAGAAGGGAAGTTTGGGTTTCAACCTAAAGAATTTATGAAAAAGCTTCTTTCTACATTGAGAGGGTAGGTGATGATTTAAGGGGTTTTTCTTTGTTTTTCATTCTAGAACGATTGTGGCAGATTGGTGACCAGAAAGAGAGCTATCAGCAAAGAGAAAATACGTCTTCAAATGATGTCGTTTTCATCAAGAAAATATTGACTACAAAGATGCAGTATGAATGTAAGGACATAAGAAAATTAATTAATGTGAGCCCAAACGTTATTCCTTCTGAGAGACCCTATCACTGCGAATCATTTGGGAATGGTTTAAGGCATAATTTAGATTTACATAGTCATTATAGAAATAATGCATCAAGAGATAACAAAAAGGTTCCTGAATATGGTAAAATTTCTTCGTATACTGACCATGAGTATACGTCAACAGGAGAGAAATTATGGAACTATAGACAGTATGGTAAAAACCTCAGTTATAAACAGACATCCTCTCAACATCAGAAAATTTATACTGGGAAGAAATCTTACGAATGTGCCGAACTTGGAAAGATCTTCACCCAGAATTCACAGCTCAAGGTACATCTGAAAGTTTGTACAGGAGAAAAACTCTATGTGTGTATTGAATGTGGGAAGGCATTTGTACAGAAGCTAGAATTAATTACACATCAGAAAACCCATACTAGAGAGAAGCCTTATAAATGCAATGAATGTGGAAAATCCTTTTTCCAAGTATCTTCTCTTTTCAGGCATCAGAGAATTCATACTGGAGAAAAACTCTATGAATGCAGTGAATGTGGGAAAGGCTTCTCCTATAACTCAGATCTCAGTATACATCAGAAAATTCATACTGGAGAAAGACATCATGAATGTAGCGACTGTGGCAAAGCATTCACACAAAAGTCTACACTCAAGATGCATCAGAAAATTCATACAGGTGAGAGATCCTATATATGTATTGAATGTGGGCAGGCCTTCATCCAGAAGACACACTTAATTGCACACCGAAGAATTCATACTGGAGAAAAACCATATGAATGCAGTAACTGTGGGAAGTCCTTTATTTCCAAGTCACAACTCCAGGTACATCAACGAATTCACACAAGAGCAAAGTCCTATGTATGTACCAAATATGGGAAGGTTTTCAACAATAGCTCCAACCTCATCACACATAAGAAAGTTCAGATTCGAGAGAAATCTTCCATATGTACTGAATGTGGGAAGGCCTTTACCTACAGGTCAGAGTTGATTATACATCAGAGAATTCACACTGGAGAGAAACCTTATGAATGCAGTGACTGTGGGAAAGCCTTTACTCAGAAGTCAGCACTCACAGTGCATCAGAGAATTCATACAGGAGAAAAGTCCTATGTATGTATGAAATGTGGACTGGCCTTCATCCAAAAGGCACATTTGATTGCACATCAAATAATTCATACTGGAGAGAAACCTTACAAATGTGGTCACTGTGGGAAGTTCTTTACTTCCAAGTCACAACTCCATGTACATAAACGAATTCACACAGGAGAAAAACCTTATATGTGTAATAAATGTGGGAAGGCATTCACCAATAGGTCAAATCTCATTACACATCAGAAAACTCATACAGGAGAGAAATCTTATGTATGTTCCAAATGTGGAAAAGCCTTCACTCAAAGGTCAGACTTGATTACACATCAGAGAATTCATACTGGAGAAAAACCTTATGAATGCAGTACCTGTGGAAAAGCCTTCACTCAGAAGTCACACCTCAACATACACCAGAAAATTCATACTGGGGAGAGACAGTATGAATGCCATGAATGCGGGAAAGCCTTCAATCAGAAATCAATACTCATTGTACATCAGAAAATTCATACTGGAGAAAAACCTTATGTATGTACTGAATGTGGAAGAGCCTTCATCCGGAAATCAAACTTCATTACTCATCAGAGAATTCACACTGGAGAAAAACCTTATGAATGCAGTGATTGTGGAAAATCCTTCACTTCCAAGTCTCAGCTCCTGGTGCATCAGCCAATTCACACAGGAGAGAAACCCTATGTGTGTGCTGAGTGTGGGAAAGCCTTTAGTGGCAGGTCAAATCTCAGCAAACACCAGAAAACTCATACTGGAGAGAAACCTTACATCTGTTCTGAATGTGGAAAGACTTTCAGACAGAAATCAGAGTTGATTACACATCACAGAATTCATACTGGAGAGAAACCTTATGAATGCAGTGACTGTGGGAAATCTTTTACTAAGAAATCACAACTCCAAGTGCATCAACGAATTCACACAGGAGAGAAGCCTTATGTGTGTGCTGAGTGTGGGAAGGCCTTCACTGATAGGTCAAATTTGAATAAACACCAGACAACACATACTGGAGACAAACCCTACAAATGTGTAGTCTGTGGCAAAGGCTTTGTTCAAAAATCAGTGCTCAGTGTACATCAGAATATTCACACTTGAGAGAAACAGTGTGAGAAAACCTTATTGGTGACAAGTCTATTGTACTTTATTGTATCCGAGAAGCAGAAAAATATATTATTATAGGTAGAAAGGCTTACATCAAAATGTCACACATTACAGAAGAGACACTCTGAGAAGGCACTGAATGATAAAGGAGGACTCTTTCCAGGCACCTAAGGATAAAGGAGGACTCTTGCCCACATCACTAGCAGCCTCATTAAACTTTGGGGGCATTCATAGTGGAAAGGAATAGAGTCAGTTTGGTGCACTGGAAGCCTTCTCATGAAAAATACAATGAAACACTGTTGCCTTTCTTCATGTGAAAGATTATGTTAAGTCATACTAATGATAATCCTGTTTACTGTGGCACAAGTACAATGCCAATAAGTTGAATGGTAAAGCAATATGAAGTATATGATAGTAATAAATCTTAGATGTTTGTTGCAGAACACATTGTCTAGGAGTGTTGTGGGCGTTTTGTTTTTTTTTTTCATTCTTATGTTGAATCTAACGCATTGTCTAGGAGTGTTGTGGGCGTTTTTTTTTTTTTCATTCTTATGTTGAATCTAAAACATTTGTGCATATCCAATCCCCCCATTGAGTATTTTTATCAAGAAAGATACCACAATAAAATAATTATGTATACAGACACAAATCTGAGTGTATATTGATTGCTTACTGTCATTGAGCACAATGACAGGTCATTCCCCTCACTAGCCACCAGTAGTGTCTTTGAATCTCACAGGCCTTCCATTCATTGTCATCGTCATCTTCTATTTGTTTTATTTTATTTATTGTTACTATTTCTTAATTTGACCAGAGAGAGAAAAAGGCAAAATGAGAAAGCAAGCTGCCAGGTCCAGGACTCGAATCATGGTTGGCTATGTGGGAGTCCAGCACCTTAGCCTCCATACCACCTGCCAACCCCAACATAGTGCCTTCTGGCCCCTAACAGAGTGTCTTGTGAACTCTTGCTACTGTCAGGAAAGCTTTTAATGTAAGAATTTTCAGGATCAACTTGTTACCATTCTGCTGTCACAGTTATTCCAACTCATTTACCTTTATGACTTTTCATCACAAGTTAATAATTCATATTAGCCTGTGTGTGGTCCACTCATCCTCTCCAGGGATTTGGCTGGTAGAGAGTATGGTCAGCCCTCCAACCGTGGGCAGCTGTGAGCCAGGTCCTTAGCACAGTCCACCCTGAACTCTTATCCCAGAGTTAGAATTTGGATGTGAAGTCACTTTTCTAACCCACCTCACAGAAGACTGTTGACATACAAATTGGGATCTTTCTGGTAGCGTGACTTGCAGAATGCTTCAGGTTCAAAGAATTTCCTTTTGTTAAAAACGTTGACAAGATGACTACTAGAAGTGTCTAACATACTTCCCTCTCAAGATAAAAGGACCAAAACAAAGAATCAGCAACTGATATTCACCGCTGTGTTCGAGGGAGAATATTGGGATGCAGTGTGAGTGTGGTAGAAACACTGCAGAGCACAGGAGACTCAGGAAGGCTTTGTAGAAAGGGGAGGAAAGTGCTCCGCATCTCCTTCCCTATCACCCTAGTCAAGATCAACTAGGAACTAGAGAAGGGACTTCTTGTTCTGGGGAAAGAACAAGCAAGAAACCTTCAGCAGTACCACTGACACCTTCTACACCTGAATTTTACTACAGAGAAAGTCTATAGCCCTCACAGGCCCTGAGCCCAATTTAGGGAGTGACCAAGGGTTGTCCACACTGCTGGATTACCACAGGGGAGAAGTCCAGTCTTTGTTGTACCATCCCCCACACAGGTTGTGGCAAAGCTGTCCTGTGACCATATCCACCTGCATTGTGCAGGAGGAGCTGGGCAAAGACCCCTTTCCAAAACCACTAGCACCAGGAGCTATTGAGGCAGCCTTACCTCCCCCACATACTTGTATGTCCCATGGGAGTGGCAGAGTGAGCAACCCTGCCCACAGCTCAGTTTCAGAGGGCTGACCTTCTGCATCTTCAAGAATCAGGTTGGGAGAGTGAGTGTAGACACAACTGTGCTGCTTCAGAAGCCCCACCCTATCACATTCCAAGAACACCCAGCTAGGCCACTGCATCACTTCTAGTAATCACTGATACTGATTACAGGTGAAGATACTACTATACCACTGTGCCTAGCTAGAGCCAAAGCCAACATAGTCTATACAACTGGCATTCTAGGACACAACTACTGGAGAAAGTTTTTTCACCTGGAATGCCATCCTATAGAACTGGTACAGACCACTATTCACCAAATTAACAAATATCAATATAGGGATACAAGATACCTGAAAAAAGAAGCTAGTATGACACTCCCAAAGCAATACAATAACACTCCAGCAACATACCCCACAATGAAGGAAATCTGTGAAATGTCTAAAAACGAATCCTACATTTTTATTATAAGGAAACTCAATGAGATACAAGAGAGTAGTGATAGGCAATTCAACGAATTAATGAAATCATTACAAGATCTGAAAGATTAGGTCCGTGAAGTAGCAGAGGTCATTAAAAAGAACAAAGAAGAAATCTTTGAGCAGAAGGAGCCAAAGAAAGAAATATCATCTACAATTGGGAGCTTTAACAAGGGACTTTATCAAGCAGAGGAAAGAATTTCCAAACTTGAAGACAAGTCATTTGAAATAATCCAGTCAGAGATAAAAACAGAAAAAAAAGAATATGGGATAGTATTAAATGAACAAATATTCATGTTATGGGAGTTCCAGAAGGAGAAGAGACAGGAAAAGACATAGAAAAGTTATTTCATTGAAATAATATCTGAAAACTTAACAAGTCTCAGGAGATGCACATCCAGATTCAGGAAGCTCAAAGGTCCCCAAAAAGATTGAACCCAAAAAGACCCTCTCCAAGGCACATTATAATGAAACTGTCAAAATGTAAAGACCAGGAGAGAATTCTAAAAGCAGCAAGAGAAAAGGGACAAGTCACATATACGGAATCCCCATTAGACTAACAGATTTCTTAGAAACCTTTCAAGCTAGAAGAGAATGGCATGATATATTCAAAGTATTGAAAGAAGAAAACTGCCAGCCAAGAATACTTGATCCAGCAAAGCTGTCCTTCAGACGTGAAGGAAAAACAGTCTTTCTAAAACAAGCAAAAACTGAGGGAATTTGCCTCCACAAGACCAGCTTTACAAGAAATGCTTAAGGGAGTGCTACATCTGAAAGCAAAAGGATAACTACCATCATAAACAAAGCACATGAAAGTATAAAACTCACTCAGAATATATGCAAGTGAGAAAGTCCTTAACTCTAGAGAAAATCATCAAATCACAAAGATAAACATGAAGAAATAAGTGAAATACAAAATTAGAAAATATGAAATGATAGAAAATCCTCATTAGTTGAATGTAAATAGTTTAGATACATACTTGTGGAATAGATTTAAAAATACAAGACTAACTGTATACTTCATAAAAATCTTACTTCAGTAGTAATGACTTATTGACAGTGAGAGAATGAAAAGTGTTTTATGGAAATGGAAACCAAAAGTAAGCAGGATTTGTTGTCAGATAAAATAGAATTTTAAGTAAAAAATATGTAAAAAGAGGGACCAGCAGTTAGCATAATGGCTATATCGCTGGACTCCCATGTAGTCGACCACGGTTCGCGTCCCAGACCCGGTGGCTTAAAACTCACGCTGGGCGCGTGTGTGTACGTGCCTAATATCCCAAGAGGAGAATGGAAGAGAAGGAATTGTGGCATGGCCATCCCCCCTGGGGGGGTGATTTCTCGCTTTCTGTCTCTGTCTGTCTGGTGAGTGCACGCGCCCTATAGCAAAAACCTCTCAAAAATTTTTGTAAAAAGAGAACTGGAACCATAGCCTCATGGTTAAAGAAGTCAAGTCTCACATGGCTGACTGGTTTAAATTCTGGCCCTACTGGCTTGACAAACATTCCAGGCTATGTGCTCCAAATTGTGACAGGATGTGGAAATGGAGTGATCATGCCCCATTGGGGGAGGTGTGCTCTTTCCGGTGAATGCACACCCTCCTACTATCTCTTAAAGACAGTCATTATATTATGATACAAGATTCAACTTAGCAAGATGATTTAATGATGATAATTACATATGCACCCAAATATATAAAGCATATATTACAAGATCTGAAGGGGAGAGATAGGCACCCCATTCCCAGCACTGAAGAGATCATCCAGACAGGAAATCCTTGATAAAGTCTGAATTGGACTAGCTCATAGCATGGTGGTTAAGGCGATTCTATATGGCCAACCACATGGTTAGAGCCTTAGACCCAGTAGCCCAAGAAACGTGCTAGCATGTGTGTATGCATGCCCCAAAGGAGGGAGAGATGGCGAAAGAATTGGAAGTGATCATTCCCCCATGTGGGGTGCTTTCTTATTTTCCCTCTCTCTGTCTCCTGCAAGTGCATTGTGCTGTCTGGCTAAACAGAATTAAGAATTTGAGTTAAATTGCACTGTAAACCAAATGGACTTAATTTGGCATTTATAAAACATTTCATTCAGCAGATGCAGGATGCACACTCATCAGCACCCTGGAGCATTCTCCAGGATATGTAAGGTTACAAAATAAGCCTCAACAAAAATTTTTAAGTCTGTATCAACTACCTTTTCTAAGTACAGTGGATCAAAATATAAAGTAGAAAGAGGGACTTAGGAAACTGTTAAGATATATGGGATTAAATATCATGCTCCTTGGCCACTGGGCCAATGAAGGGCTTAAGTAGGAAATTTAAATATTTCTCAAAACAAATGAAAATGAGAACACAACACAGGGAAACTTATGGGATACAGCAAACACCATGCTAAGAAGGAAGTTTATAGCAATAAACACCTTCATCTAAGAAGTAGAAAGGTTTCAAATAACCTAACAATGCACCTCAAGGAGCTAGCAAATGAAGCACACACTAAACTTAGAAGGAAAGGAAGAGATAAAGATGACAGCAGAAGTAAATGAACAAATACAAAAGATCTATCAGTATTTTTTTTTCCTTTTAAAATTTTGCCAAGTGGTGTGTGCGTGTGGTAGGTGGAAGAAAATCGAAAGCATCCCCCATGGGGTATGATCATGCCACTGCAGTCTTCTCTCCATTTCTCTCTCTGGGCATGTTTTTCAAGCTGCCAGGTCGGCTGTGTGGAATCCAGCTTCCTTAACCACTAGGCCAGGGGCTGACCCAAAAATATCTATTGAAACAAAAAAATGATTTTTTACTCATGAAAGAACAGAAACTGAAAGATTGGAAGGCATCATAGCAGGAAAGGCAACTGTAGATACTAGAGATAGTACAGGGTGTTGGATAATAGGGGGTGGGTAATAGGAAGGAGGGAGAGGAACAGGGAAAAACCATTTAATTGATAGAAAAATGAAAAAATAGATTAAGAAATAGGTAAGTTTTGTGGAACAGATTTTAGGTCCTTTTACCACACAAATGAAAAAATGTTATGTTAATCTGTATGTAGCTATATTTATCTCTATCTCAACATTTTGTAAACCTCAAATGTACCCAATAAAAGATTTTTTTAAGTTAAAAAGAAAGGCTCATATTAAGCAAACCCCAAAATATCCCTTCTTCATGCCATGTACTCTACAAAGACCTACTTCCCCAGGTTCCTCAAACATCATGCCTCAAGGCCTACTACATTTGTAGTGCCATACACAAAGGGCACAGTTCATTATATCCATGTGTCTTGCTTTCTTGTAGCTTTCCTTCAATAACACTCCTCACAGGCCTTCTTCCCTCTTCCTACCTGACTAGTTTAAAATTCCAGCCCCTCACTCTCCCTCTACCTTTTTTTTTTCTCCCTCTATCTTTCTCCATAGAACTTACCGCTATGGGGACCAGTAGATGGTGTAATGGTTATGTTGCTGGACACCCACATGGTTGACCATGGTTTGAGTTTCAGACCTGGTGGCTTCAAATTCATGCTGAGTGTGTGTGTGCATGCCCAAAATCCCAAGAGGAGAATGGAGGAAAAGGGATTGTGGCATGACCATTCCCCCCAGGGGGAGGTGGGATAGTGATTTCTCACTTTCTGTCTCTATAGCTCTCTGTCTCCAGTGAGTACACACATCCTATAGAAAAAAATCTCTCTAAAAAGAAAAAAAATTTTTTTTAACTTACTACATGATGCCATGTGTATTTTACTTATTTATGGCTTTCACACTAGGATATTTTCTCCATGTTTTGTTCATCATTATGAGCCCAGATCCATACCAGCCATATAGACATTCCATAAATGCACATTGTTGTGTTGAAACCTGCTTAGTGTATGACTTTCCTCTGATCCTGTCAATGTTGCAGCATAAGTGATCCCAATAGAACAAACTTGCCTAAAACACTCCAGGCTTTTTAACCTCAATCATCATCTGGGCTGTGTCCATTTCTAACCTAGAGCTAAAAAACCATAAACCTTTTGACCTGATACAAGCCCATTGAAAAAGGGAAAGCTAATAAATGTGGGTCTTTGCTTCCAGGATTCCACAACTTCAGTCAGCTCCAAAATGATTTTAAAAGCCCACTCACTCTGCCTATACATGCACAGTTCTACCCTGCTTCAAGTGCACTTAATTAGGTGGGGGTGGGGGCCAAAGGACAGAAATTGTTCAAGGGAGTAGAACTGGAGATTTCTTTTTAACCTCCTACCCCTCATCAAGCTGTGCCATGGTAACATGCCATTATGCCACCTTCAAACAATGTCTGCTGACCTGCTCTTAATTCCCTTTACCTCATTCAGCACTGTATCAGACTTCACTACTATTTCCCCAATTTAGGACATCTTGTGATCCACCATTATCTCCCACAAGGAGAGTGTTTGGGAAAGCACTCCTTTTCTCCCATCTTAACCTACCCCAGGATAATGAACAGTCTCAATTATCCACCTTTTACTTTACTCCAGTACTATGTGTGCCATCCTCATCATTTCTAGGAAATAGTGTCTCAAGATCTGGTACCAGCAGATGGTGTAATGGTTATGTCACTGGACCCCCATGTGGTCAACCATGGTTCAAGTCCCAGACCTGGCAGCTTAAAATTCACACTGGGCACATGTGCATGTCTGGCCAAAAATCCTGAGAGGAGAATGGAGGAGAAGGAATAGTGGAGTGGCCATCCCCCATGGGTGATGATTACTTGCCCTATAGCAAAAATCTCTCTCTCAAAAAAAAAATCTCATCACCTATTCTCCAGTTACCTTACTCCAGCTTAATGTCTGTTCATCCCACTTGTGACAATGTCTGGTAACCTCCATATTTCACAATGTCTGGTGGTCACTTAATAGAACCTTTAGAATAGGGAACAGTGGTATACCCCACCAATTCCAGCTATTATTATCAAAACTCTAGCAAGATGTCTTGTGACCCCCTCTTTATTTACTTGAGGTCATTCACCTAGCAACATAACTATCCCCAATACAGTATATTAGGTCCCCGATATACCTGCTGTTACTCTGCCTCCCTCCCTTCAATTAAGGGTAATAACTGAGTGAACCATATGTCTACACTTTCCTATTTTAAAGCCTCCATTACCCCCCTCCCTAGGACCCCCAATAACCACTAACACACTACCTGTAGCATCTCAAATCTTCTCTTTTTTTGGAGACGTTTTTGCTATAGGGTGCATGCGCTCACCAGAAAGACAGAGACTGAGAGACAGAAAGCGAGAAATCACCCCACCCCACCCCCAGCAGAGATGGCCATACTGCAATCCCTTCTCCTCCCTTTTAGGATCTTGGGCACATACGCACACATGCCCGGCGTGAGTTTAAGCCACCAGATCCAGGACTCAAACTACAGTAAACTACATGGGAGTCCAGCGATGTAGCCATTGTGCTATATGCTGGTCCCACCCAACATCTCAAATCTTTGTAGTATCTGTTGGTGTCTTCCCCATTGCCCCATTGTTTCAGAATTACCCTTGACTCCTGCAAATTTCCCAGCATGGCTTCTCCATGTTTGCATAAAAATGAGTCCTAGGGGGAGGAGATGTGCATGAGGTCCAGCCTGATAGCCCACTCTTTGAATGCCTCCTAAAGCACAGAATTATTGACTTAGGGTGGGCAAAGGAAGATCTAGGGGATGCAGAAGACCCCACTTAACATACACCAAATGTCTGCACTCTATGGCAGAAACTGAAATATTGGACTGTATAATAGCATGGAGAGCAATAGTGGATACAAAGACAGTGTGGGATGAGAGTGGGAAATGGTGGAGGGTAAGAGGGAGAGAAGCAAGCTGGAAAAAAAATAAAAGAAGCAAAATATATAAAAAGCACAAATAAGAGGCCAGCAGGAGGCATGGTGGTTAAGGCACTGGACTCCCACATGGCAGATCATGGTTCAAGTCTTGGACTGGGCAGCTTGCTTTCTCATTTTCTCTTTCTCTCTCTCTCTCTCTGGTTGAATTTAAAAATAACATTAAAATAATATTAAAAACTGGGGGTACCAGCAGTTAGTGTAATGGCAATATCACTGGACTCCCATGTAGTCAACTGCAGTTCAGGTCCTGGACCTGGTGTCTTAAACTCATGCTAGTGCGTGTGCATGCACACCCAAGATCCCAAGAGAATGGAGGAAAAGGGATTGTGGTGTGGCCATCCCCCTGGGGGGTAACTTCTCACTTTCTATCTCTCTGTCTCTATCTTTCTGGCGAGCGCATGTGCCCAATAGCAAAAAAAGTTAAAAAAATAAACCTGGGAAAATAAGCTGAATAAACAACTCTCTAAGGAAGACATATGAACAGTCAAAAAGCATATGAAAAAATGTAAAATAGTATATACACTCTAAACACTCCCTTCATCATAAGGGAGATGCAGATCAAAACTACAATAAGATACCACCTAACTCCAGTCAGAATGGCAAAGATTAAAAAACAAAAAATGTTAAGTACTGGCAAAGATGTGGTGAAAGGGGAACTCTCCTACATTGTTGGTGGGGATGTAAATTGGTCCAAACACTGGAAAACAATATGGAGGTTCCTCAAAGAACTTCAACTAGAACGACCATACAATCCAGCAATTCCACTCCTGGGTATCTACCCAAAGGACAGGAGAATGCTCAGTCAAAAGCACTTGCATATCTACATAGTTGCATTGGCATTATTCATAATTGCTAAGACATGGATCAACCCAAACAGATGAAAGGATTGAAAAAGTGTGGCACACATACTCCATGGAATACTATTTGACCATTAAAATATACAAACACACACACACACACACAAACAAACAAACAAAAAACAAGTCCTTGGCATTTGGTAGAAAGGGGACAAATATGGAAGATTTATTGCTGAGCAAAGCAAGTCAGGCTATGAAACAGAGACAGTCTCCACTTAACATATACCAACTGTCCACACTCTATGGTAGAGACTGAAAGACGGGAGGACATAAAACCACTGAAAATTGTTATAGACACTAGGGACAAAGTGGAAGGAGAGTGGGAAAGTGGAAGAGTGTAAGGAAGGAAATTTGAGGAAAAAATTAGAGAGGTAAGACATTTGTGGGACACAGATATGGTTTATTACCTATTGATGATGATGTGTATAGTATTTTCAACTGGGCTAGACTGAGGTGTATATCATGCTGGATAAAGTCTCTTTACAATCTAAATGATATATAGCAATTGAATGTATAAATGATAATCATTTAAAATTTAAAAAATGAAAAAACTTAAATTTATGAGAAATGAATAAATTCACTTCTCTTGATGCTGTAAAAAATAAATTAAATTAAATTAAATAATTTTTTAAAAGCACAAATAAATAAATAAATAAATAAATAAAAAGAGTCACAGTATTGACACAAGGAAGAAAATTCACATATTAATCAATGGTTATTCCTAGGGAGGGAGAGCAGAAAGTCAGGTTCAGGGACAGTTCAAACTCAGCCAGATGCCTCACAGTGCTGCTTTGTTGGCACATGCAAATGATTAGTTTAATAAGTCTGGTAATTATCAGCTTTTTTGGAAGCTGTAAAAAAGTAAGACATTTTTCAAGAATTTTGAAACAAGTAGTATCATTCAAGTTGAAATGCCAAAATTGCATAGTGACTACTGAGGGGAAAGGGAGATCCCTAAGATTCTCATAGTGGAGAGGCATAAAGAGAATGTATGCAAGAAGGAAAAACCAGGCCCATACTGGAAGCCCAGTTAGTAGTATGCTGAACTGTAATGCTGGAAGCCACTTGGCCAATTGCAGTTAAGATCCCTGGCCTGGTCAATTTGAAGTGTGGTGAGTACACATGTGCATGCTCAAGATCAGTGCACACATGCTGTCTTTCATGAATTTCTAAAAAATACAAAATTAAAAACTTAAGAAGTAAAAACCATATTTTTTGGGTTCTCCAAGAAGTGACAGCATTATTTTATTATGGCTGGGTAAATGCGTGTTGGCCCTTACCACACATATCAAGATCATAGATGGCTTTTTAAAAAAGAATTTAATTGTATTTATTATTATTATTTAATTATTTATAGGGCACATGTGCATGCCAGAGAGAGAAAGAGAAAGTGATAAACCACCAGGTCTGGGATTCAAACCATGGTTGGCCATGTGGGAGTCCAGCTTCTTAACCACCATGCTACCTGCTGGCCCTGATGGATGGCCTTTTATTAATAGATTTTGGGGTCCAGTAATTTCTATTTCAGCACACATAGGGTGAGGTCCACAAATCTGCATTTACCAAAGGTTCACAGGTGATGCTGATGCTGTTGGTACTCAGACCACACTGTAAGTAATGCTGGCCTAAAAATGTCACTGAGTCATTCAAAGTCATGGAGCTTAATAAAATATGGAGAGGGGAGGGAACTTGACATCACTCTTGACATCACTAAATGAGTCCAGAAACAGAGAGAGGATGGATGGCAGAGGTTCAACAAATATACTTCTGCCAGAGTCCTGCCAGATTGACCCTAGTGTCTTCCCTGATTCCTGAGAATACTTAGAGAATTTGAAGACTACATCTAGGACCATCACAGTAATGAGGAAGGACATTAGAAGGACATTTGGCTCAAACTGTGCTTAGAACAAGATTCTGAGTTACAAAGAAAGGAATAAATGGGATTTAAACCATGCCCATGATGAGGGGAAAAAAAGATAAAACTTGTGATGTTTCATTAAGAATAATTTGTTAAATATACAACACCTATAGCAAAGGCAAAGATAAAAATAGGTAAATTGAAATTCATCAATATTAAAAATATTTGTGTGTCAAAGACACTATTAAGAAAGTGAGTCCCCAGGTTTCAGCATCAAAAAACAAAACAAAATAAAACAAAAAAACTGAAAAGACAACCCACAGAATGGAAAAAAAATTTTGCACACTATCCCTGAGTAGTCTTAGTCACAATATATAAAGAACACTTAAACTCAAGAATAAAGACAAATAACCTAATTTTTAAAGGACCAAGAATTTGGGACCAGCAGTTGGCACAATGGCTATGTTACTGGACTCCCATGTAGTCGACCATGGTTCGAGTCCCAGACCTAGTGGGCATGTGTGTGTGCGTGCTCAAGATCCCGAGAGAAGAATGGAGTAGAAGGGATGGTAATGTGGCCATCCCCCTAGGGGGTGATTTCTCGCTTTCTTTCTCTCTGTCTCTCTCTGTCTTTCTGAGCACAGATGCCCTATAGCAAAAACCTCTTAAAAAAGAAAGAAAGAAAAAGGACCAAGAATTCAAAAAGGCATTTCTCCAAAGATATACAAATGGTCAATAAACCTATGAAAAAAGGCTTAACACCACTAATCATTACTACAATGCACTTTGAAACCACAATGAAATACCACTTTAGACCACTAGAATGGCCATTTTGTTTTTATTTATTTAAGAGAGATTTTTGTCATAGGACACATGTGCTCACCAGAGAGACAAAAAGTGTGAAATCACCCATGCTGCAATCCCTTCTCCTCCATTCTTCTCTCTGGATTTTGGGCACACACACACACACACACACACACACACACACACATACACACTATGAATTTTAAGTACCAGTTCTGGGATTCAAACCATGATCAAATACATGGATGTCCAGTGATGTAACCATTAAACCATCTGCTGGTCTCAAGAATGGTTATTTTAGAATGGAAAATAAGAGATAACATCAATATGGTAGAGTAGGAGACACAAGTTTTCACCCCCACATAAAATAAAATAGTTATCCATGGGCAGAAATATACCCAGAGGGCTTAAGAATCCAATAAAGAACCCACAGCAACATAGTGGAGCAAAAAATGAATAACCACATAAAGATTTGTGGTGAGACTGGCATACCTGAGACATCTGGTGATGGCTAGGTGCCACATAGATCCACACAGCCTCCACTGCAGAAGCTTCCTGTAGTCTTTGCGACATCTGGTGATGGTTAGGTGCCACAATGATCCACACGGCCTCCACTGCAGAAGCTTCCTGTAGTCTTTGCTGCAAAGGATTTCACCAGGCTTAGATGACCTTCAGCCTTTTTTAAAATTTTTTTTAAAAAGTGATTTTTGCTATGGGGCACGTGTACTCACTGAAGAGACAGTGAGAAATCATCCTCCAGGATGACCACACTTCAGTTCTTTCTCTTCTCCTCTCAAGATTTTGGACACACACGCACACGTGCCCCTCCCCTCAGCTTTTATAGTGGAGTCCCCCTATTAGTGTTTCTCAGCATGGGTCTCAATGGCTTTTTTTTGTGTAGGATACTAGCATCTTTTGCCAGTGAGGTAACTACCAGTTGTTGCCTCCTGGAGAGAGAAACGGTTGTACCCTATCACAAGAAGGAGTCACTGTTGTGCTAGCTTGGAAACGGGCCCACTACTCCCGAACTCTACATGTATCCCAGACCCCAGAGCCACAGCTGCCTTGTATGCTTTGGCTCTGCAGCTATCCTATGAACACCCATATCTCAGGCGCTGAAGGCATCACTGCTCTTGGCTAGCCTGAGACCTGGACCCTGAAGCCACGGCTGTTCTGTGTGCACCTAAACTCCAAACCCTGGCTCTACAGTTGCTGTGCAAAGACATGTGTGAAGACACTGGGGCCACCACTGCAGCAGGAGTGCTTAAACAGTGGATCCCAGAGCTGTTGTAGTTTTGTACATATTCATACTCTGGAACCCAGATTCCTAACTGCTCTGGAATCACCCATTGCTCATATGGTATTATCAACACAACAGTGAGGGCACCTCTGTCCCAAGCCCCAGTGACAGTACCCTAGACCTACAGTCTTTGTGTACACACATACTCTAGACTCCAGCTCCATTGCTGCTCTGCAATCAGTCAAAACTAGCCTAACATAAAAACCTTGTACTACCATTGTGTAAGTTTGCTTGCAGAACACATGTACTCAAGAGGACTGAATGATCTAAGGTGACTTCAGCTGCAGGAAAAACAAAAAATGCTTTTGGGGGACCAGCAGTTAGCGTAATGGCTATGTCGCTGGACTCCCACGTAGTGTACCGTGGTTCACGTCCCGGACCCGGTGGCTTAAAACTCACACCGGGCGCGTGTGCGTGTGTGCCCAAGATCCCGAGAGGAGAACGGAGGAGAAGGGACTGCGGCATGGCCATCCCCCCTGGGGGGTGATTTCTCACTTTCTATCTCTCTGTCTCTGTCTGTCTGGCGAGCGCACGCACCCTACAGCAAAAACCTCTCCAAAAAAAAATGCTTTGGGCAATGGAATGAAAAGAACAGGACCTGTTTGTACAGAATGAGATCACAAGCATGATGTGTGCCATCTCTTAGCATCAACTAATCTAGGACTGGAAAACAGTATCACCCCATATCCTAACATCAATCATGGACTACTAAACAACCTCATTCCACTAGTACTAAGCAATCTGAGACTGGCCCTTCCCTCAGCACCTAATTAACCAATCGGAGACTGACAAACATCTTGTGTTATAAAAGACTCAGCCTTTTTATACTAGATGCAGGTCTGAGATAACAGCTGTAACACTTGAACCAGCCTCTTTGCTAGTTAACCATGTAATAACTTTGTTGCTTCAAGACTCAACAGACATGTTTTTTTTTAAAAGAATTATTTTATTTAACTTTATTTATTTATTTATTTATTTTCATTTGATCAGAGAGGGACAGAGAGGGACAAAGTGAGAAAGCAAGTCACCAGGTCCGGGACTTGAACCATGGTCGACCACGTGGGAGTCTGGCGCTCTTAACCACCACACCACTTGCCAGCCCCAACCGACATGTTTTGAATGGTAACAGCACCACAGATGCTGCACATCAAGCACAAGTCCACCATCATCACAAACTCACCTGCAAGCTAGACCTAGTACCAAGAGGATTCCCATTAACCACAACTTTCCTCATGAAAGGAAAAAAGGTGAGTGCATTATTAGCATTCTTTGCTACTGAAGACCCCATGCATTCTTACTGCTACTGTGGACATCTGTAGCCTTGGCCATTGAAGACACCTATAATCTTCACTGATGCTGATCTAAGCTGATGGAACTACATAGAGACTCCACTGTTACACCCTCACTGAAACTGAACCTGTGGTTCCCCACCCAGCCAGTGCCCTTCACTCTCAGCTGTAAAAGAAGGTCGTTCCCTACCAAAAGTAATGCATAAAGCCTGTGAAAAGTGACTGCTCCATCAAACATACAAGGGAACAAGAAATATCAATGAAAGGCAGTAAGATATGTAAAAAAATCAAGAAAACATGACACACCAAATTAACACAACAACTTCCCAGTAATAGATCCCAAAGAAATTGAGATACGAAAATCACTGGACAAAGAATTTAAAACAATTATTTTAAGGCATCTCAATGAGCTACAAGAAAACACAGACATCTCAACAAATGAAAACAACGCATGAACAAAAATTAGAATGTCAACAAAGATGAAAATTCTGCCAAAGTCTGGCTTCTAGGAGTTGAAAATAACACTGCAATTGCTCATGTGTGTGATGCACACTGGAAAAACTCATCACAGCAGTGACCCAATGTTGCCTAAAGATTTTTTTTTTTTGGTGGGGGGAGAGAATTTTTGCAGTATGGTGTGTGAATTCTCTGGAGAGACAGAGAGACAGCGAGAAATCACACCCGAGGGAGATGGCAATGCCACAATCCATCCTCCATTCTCCTTTTGAGATTTTGGGCATATATGCACACATTCCCGGTGTGAGATTTAAGCTGCTGGGTCCAGGACTTAAACCATGGTTGACTATATGGGAATCCAGAAAGGTAACCATTATGCTGGTTCCAAGATATGTTCTTGAACTGGGAACAGGAGTCTTCTTTGTGGCAGAGCCTCTGCATTAGGATCTGGCCTATTCCCTAAATTTGAGGAATCTAGGATGGTCAATTGAGTGAAAGAATCAGGCAGACACCCAGGATGCACCAAAGATCATGACTCAGCCCTCCCTTGAGGGTGTTCCCATGCTTCTCCCCAAAGGTTGTCCACTTTGTGACTCAGATGGTGGGACTACTTGTGTACCTATGGTTACTGTTTTTTAGAGGAACTTCTGCTCTGGGAGCAGAGTCCTCCTCAATACACATACTACTCCATCCAAAGAAGCTGCCTTTGTGCAACAGCAACTGTGTTTGTGTGGGTCTGCCTGTGTGTGTGTGTGTGTGTGTGTGTGTGCATGTGTGTGTAGGAATGAATGGAGTCTGTGCACTGGAATGGTGCCTCCTTTAAGTCTGCATTGTTCCTGGTGCCCTTTTTCTGTGTTTCTGTTTTGGCTGTGTGGCTGGATGATTTTTTTTTCCCCAGTTTGGGTTTAAGAGTTGAGTGTCTCACTTTGACCAATGAGGGTAGGACTCTCCCACATCCTGAGGGTTCAAATTAAGCCAGCCTTTTGTTTCTAAATATTGTCATTTTAAACTCATCTTTCTTTTCATTATTGAATGATAATTTAGTTTTTTTTTTTTTCCTGCATGTAACTAAATCTTCTGGTTTCCACTGTTTCCATTGAGAAGGGTCTGGGAAGTGGGTGGGTGCAGGTGGTATGGTTATGTGGTCTATGACAAGAGGGTGGAAATTGCTCCTTTCAGAGATCTTGTGTCTTTTCTTCAAGGCTCCAAGAACTTGGGGTTGGCTTCCCCCATGGCTCCTCAAATATGGTTTACTTTTTCCTTAGACTTCTTGGTGTCTTCTGTGAACCTGGGAAGCAACCCTTGGCATCACTGAATCTTGGAATAGCTAAACACTGCCTCTGAGACAAACTCTCACTCTATCTGCCCATTTGGGATTCCAGTTGCACATATGGCCCATTTAGGAAGCCTGTGGTTGACTCCTGGTTCACCCCAAATGCTGGACACAGTGGCACATGCCCCTAATCTGAGAAACCTAGGAAGCTAAGGCAGGATTCCAACACAGTGAGACCTTGTCTTTAAAAATTAAAAAAGTTCCCCTGAAAGCCTTTAGAATCAGAAAATTCTGGGGTTTAAGACTATTGAGCCCAGGTTTAAAAGAGGCAACAAATACAGGATCAATGACCAGTGATACCTTCACTTGGGAACCTCATGTTTCCTTATGGGTTTGTCCTCTCCTTATCTGATTTCACCTGGGCCATTTGACCTCAGTCCTGCCCGCCCCCATCTACTCCAAAATATAATCCACAAAAACCCCCAGAGTGTCTATTTAACCCATTGAAGTTTAGCCACTATTGGGCACTAGAGGTGAACCATAGATTTTTTTCAATCAGATCTTGAAAAGTAGACAACTGGATGCTGATTGAACGCATCAAACACAGCAAACCCCCTCAGATCCTTCCACAGCCTGGTCTCAGGAAAGCAAGCAAACCCTAGAACTGCGCATGCGCGTATCATGAGCTGTAATTGACGTCACAATGAGGGCTGCGGTTTCCTAGTAATGTTTGTGAGATGCTCGGGAGTAGTATCACTCTGTGGCAGTGCACCTGGGTTAGGCTCCAGCCTGTCCACATCAGGTAGAGTCGATGGTCCAGGGAACTAAGAAGTCAAGAAAGGCTGAGCAGGCTGAACCAGGGAACCGGGATACATGTAGGGACTTCTGCCTCAGGTGTTCCTTATGGGTGTGGCTGTGATTATCCTCTCCAAGTTGTCTGACCTGTGACTCAAGACAGTGGGACTGCCTGCCTCTTTATCAAGGTTTTATTTCCAACACCTCAAAACCAACAACGAGGGAACAAGCAGTTAGCGTAATGGCTATGTCGCGGGACTCCCATGTAGTCGACCACGGTTCGCGGCCCGGACCCGGTGAATTAAAACTCACGCTGGGCGTGTGTGTGTGCGTGCCCAAGATCCCGAGAGGAGAATGGAGAAGGGATTGCGGCGTGGCCATCCCCTCTGGGGGTGATTTCTCGCTTTCTGTCTCTCTGTCTCTCTCTCTATCTGGCGAGCTCACGCGCCCTATAACGAAAACCTATCCAAAAAAAAAAAATAACGAAGAAAAAACTGCTTTTCAACATCACCAATAATATCAATATTGCTAAATTACCTAATTCTCAAGCCTCATGCTACGTAATTTGACAAAGCTATACACCATTGATACATTTTTAATTCGTTTGTGTGATTCCACATTGTTTTGGTTTCCTTCCCATCTTATTGGTCCTACTTCTTAGTTCCTTTTCTAGTCTTTCATTTTATCCTTAAATTCATATTGAATGCACCATGGCTTTTTTCTTGGTATTTTAATGAGCTTATCTTGCCTCATGATTTTAAATAAGTGTGAGGCAATACCAACCAACCTAATATGATATTTAGCACGGTAAAACTACATTCAAATACCTACATAATAAAGCCACCTTGTGCTTTTGCTTTTAAAATATGTCAAGTTCAACATATTCAACATTGTACCTCCAATCTGCCCCCATAAACCCGCTGCTTTTCCCATCCATTGTAATGGAAACACCATCTCTGAGTTGCTCAGGACCAAAATCTTTTGAGTCGGTCACCCTGGACTTTTCTCTTTCACAGCTGACATGTGACTCCTAAACAAATCTTGCTTGCTCCATCACATTTACCATCATGTCTAGATACCACTTCTCATTATTCTCATGTTATCCACTGGACTAAGCCACCACTCTTTAATCTCGGTCATCACCATGTCCCCTTTTACCAACTTTTTAAAAAACAAACAAACAAACAAACAAAAAAACAGCCACATATCATCATGTCCTCTGCTCAAAACTCTCCAATGGCTGCCCATTTTCCTCAGAATAAAATGCAAATGCTTACCATGTCTTATGAGGCCTCATAAAATATGGGCCCCAATTCTCTCTCTGGCCTCCTGCCCTATCAATCATAGCCTTGCACAGAACTCTAACTTTTTCTCAAAGACATCAGCATAGTTCCATTGTAAGTCCTTTGCACTAGCTTCTTCCTCTGCAGGGAATGCCCTTCTCTTAGATAACACTGATGTACTCCCTCACAAATCTTCGAATCTTTATTGAAATCTTTCATCAAATATTTGCTCAAATTTTCCTTCTTGGGACCAGCAGTTGGCATAATGGCTATGTTGCTGGACTCCCACATAGTCTACTGCAGTTCGAGTCCTGGACCCGGTAGCTTAAAAGTCATGCTGGGTGCGTGTGCATGCCTCCCCAAGATCCCTAGAGGAGAATGGAGGAGAAGGGATTGCAGTGTGGCCATCCCCACTGGGGAGTGATTTCTCACTTTCTATCTCTCTGTCTCTCTCTTTCTGGTGAATGCATGTGCCCTACAGCAAAAATCTCTCAAAAAAATTTCCTTCTTGATGGCTTAATCCTAATCATTCTATTTCACATAGCAATATAAGCTGTCATATCCCTCTCATCTCCTTTTGAATGACTTCTCTCAACACTTTTTTTTAAAAAAATTATTTATTTTTAAAAAATTTATTATTATTAGGGTCAGCAGGTTGTGTGGTGGTGAAGGTGCTAGACTCCCAATATGGCCAACCACAGTTCAAATCCCAGACCTGGAGAACAGTTTTCTCATTCTTTCTCTTTCTGGTGAGTGCATTTGCCCTCAGCAAATTTAAAAATAATAATAATAATGAAAAATAAAATTAAACAATTCTTTTTAAAAATTTATTTTTAAAATTTGACCAGAGAGAGGAAGAGAGAGGGAGGGACAATGAGAAAGCAAGCCAGGTACAGAACTCAAATCACAGTTTGCCATGTGAGATTCCAGTGCCTTAATACCCACACCACCTGCCAGCCCCCCAACATCTGTTTTTAACATACTCTACATTTATTATTATTTTATCTCCTGCTAGACTTGTTTGCTGATATAACCCAAATACCTAGAATAGTGGCTGGCATATAGTAAGGATTTTATAAATATGATTAATTTTAGAACAACTGGCTTTGAGGGAAAAGCATATTCTTAAAAAAAATAATTATTTATTTATCATTATTATTTTAAGTTAGCTATAGGGTACATGCACTTACCAGAGAGAGAGAAAGAGACAGAGAGAGAGAGAGAAAGAAAGAGAAAGCAAGTCCATCAGGTCTGGGACTTGAACTGTGGTCAATCATGTGGGAGTCCAGTACCTTAACCACTATGCCACCTGCTGGCCCTGGTAAAAGAATATCTTTTCTAAAGAAATTTTTACTATGGGGTGCATGTGGTCACCATGACGGGGCCATGCAGGCAACACAAGCTGGTAAGGATGCTGCCTCCCATTCTAAGGCAAGGCCTGGACTGGGAAGAAACTGAGGCAAGGCCCAGTTTACGAGCTCTCCCTTGTGTCCTTGAACTGGCCGGTATTCAATTTCTCTGCCGTGAGTTTTACTGTTATTACGGTACCCTGCAAGGGTAAAACATCACCCCCAACTATTGCAATAAAGCCAATTAGTGATCTTGTAGGAATGTGGTTCCCTAAGACTGACAGGAGGACCAGGAAGTTTAAGACTCCCCACCTGTCTGTTTTTAAGCCAAAATTAACATATAGATTAAGTTAGTATAAACCAAATTAGCATTAGAAGCATATGTAGACTAAGTTAGTTTAAGCTAGCCCTTGTTAAAGCTACAGGCCAAAGTTAACTCACACTAGCAAAGTCAGCACATTCACCACATAACAGAGACTCAGAGATAAAACAAAAGAACTCACTAATTGACAAGACTCAACAAACAAAATGCAGGAACCCACAGATTTATTAGAGGAAAAAGCCTGGATGGGACAACAGAATAAACAAAGCTGAGGGCTCCACAGAAAGATTAACCATTTTAGCTGGGAGTTCTTATCTAAAGCAACAGGTAGCTTTCAACTACAAAGAGTTTCTCATCCATGTGCTGTTGACTATGAAAAACTGCTAATAAAACATCCTGTGTTGTCTCCTGAGCTACAAGATCATCTTCCTTTC
>NW_006198801.1:286502-309190 GCF_000334495.1 Tupaia belangeri chinensis
ATTCCTAGCAGTTGTCACTCCTCAGAGAGCGATCTCTGGGAGTGCCCGGCTAAGGACGTGCATGAAAAGCATCAAGGCCTTAGTCTTTCTTTCCAGCGCTGCCTCCGTCGAGATAACTCACCCACGCCGAGGCTGGTCCCCGGCAACCAGAAACAGAGAGAAAGAGAGAGGGGGGGTGCACCCCCTCCCAGGGGGAGCCACAATCCCTTCTCCATTCTCCTCTTGGGATTTTGGGCATGCATACACACAAACCTGCAGTGAATTTCAAATCACTGATTCCAAGACACAAACTAGTGTTGGCCATGTGGGAGTTCAGAGTCACAACCACTATGCCACCTGCTGGCCCCATATTTATTTATTTAAAAATAATTTTACTTTATTTATTTATTTATTTATTTATTTATTTATTTATTATTTTATTTTATCAAAGAGAGAGAGAAAGTGAGAAAGGAACCCATCAAGTCTGGGGCTTGAACCACTAAGTCCCATGGTCGGTCATGGGGGAGCCCAACTCCTTAACCACCATGCCACCTGCTGGCCCTGGTAAAAGCATATTTAAACTCATGTTTGCTAACAGATTGTGTATGAATGGGCAACATCTCATTACTTGTTCACACTGTTACTTAAAATCATTATAAGTGGCTTCAGTTATTGGTGGAGAATTGAGTGCTTGTAGCCAGAGGTAGAATCTCTTTAAAAAGCAGTATTGCTTTCAACTGCTGCCAGTAGTCTGGAAAGCTCTACTCTAAATTCAACTTATTCACATAGTATTACTGAATGCAGCAAGAAACACCTAATGCAAACATTCTGAATCACTCCTACCACTATCTCTAACATTACAGCCTAGATTGGCATAAGGTCTGCATTGTAAAAGTAGAAAGCAATCTGACCAAATGTCCTGCCTATAGAAACAAGAACGTTTAGTTTTCTAGTCTGGCCTGGGTATATTTATATTCTTCATGGCCTTAAGTCAATACCACGCTTGAGATTTATTTTATCTACAGCACCCTAATTCTAAGTATAAAATCTATATCCTTAAGAATTTTTACTGTCAATAAAAAGTACAGTAGCATCAACAAATAAAGGTTTATTTAAATGTCATATAAAGGAGGCAAGCAGACCAGAGTTGGTATAGCTGTCCCATAAAAACATCACTACAGACTCCTATATTTCTGCTCACCCATCCGTAAAACCCGATACCAGTACCAAAGTCCTTGGAGTCTGTTGGAGTTCCAGCTTATATGTCCACATTATAGAAAGGGGGAAGGAGAAGAAGAAATACAGAGGAAAAGTTTTCTTAAATGTTCTAACCATACAAATATCACTTCTGTCTTGTTGACCTGCAAAGAAGCTGAGGTACTTTTTCAGCCCACAATTTATTAATAGTTACCAAAAAAGGACAAATGGATATTAGGTAGGGGGAAAAAAAAGTCTCTGACTAGGGAAAAAGCAATCTCTGACACAAACTGTCATCATTTTTCACTGCAAATAGTCTGTAATGCCACTTTTTATTTTCAGTTCATTTAAAAAGCTGTGCATTCAAGTGTCTTAAAGTTTCCTAGTAGATGTATTACATTTTGGATCTTGAACATTATTACATATCACTTTCACATTTCTTCCAAACTCTCTTAACAGATGTGCTCAATAACCTGCTGATCATAGTCACATGGTTTCTTTACAGTATGAATTTCCTTATAGCTTAAGAGATAAGATTTGAATGAAAGCTTTCTCACATTCATTACAACATACAGTGGCCTCACCCATCATGTGGTGTTAATGAATGGTTCCTTATATTCATTACACTCTTAAGGTCTCTCCTCTCATGCAAATTCTCTAAAATAACACAAAATGAAAATGGCAAGTATTTATGATATCCTATGTTCAAGGGACTATCCTCAGAGCTTTGTGGGAAAGTGGTAGGTTTTGTTTTGTTTTGTTTTGTTTGTTTTTTATTAATACCTAGTCTATGTCTTGATCCTCCTGCCTCAGCCTCCTCAATACCTGGGATCACAGGCACATGCCATCATATCTAGCTCTTTCAAATGGGGTCTAACTACTGTGCACGCTGAGTATAAGACTTCGATCCTCCCACCTCAGTCTCCCAAGGAACTGGGACTACAGGCATGTTCAACCACACATTTTAGGATGAGCTGGGAATAGAACCCACATCTCTCATGTGGCCTTAGCCCACCAAGCAGTAGTGTCCAGTGCACACTATCACACTGGACTTGTTCAAAAGCTTTTACATGCAACAACTCACATAATACTTTCAGAAACCTTGTAAGAATGGTATTATTCTTTGGTATAGATTACAAATGATTAAACCAAAGCAAAGGTTAATTATCATAATATATGTAATGAAGGAAATCAACTGATAGAATCAAGATAATGTAAAAATGTCTAATGGCTTTCCTACATTTAATATGTCAACAAAATTATTTTTTGTTTTAATTTGCTAAATTTTAACATGTTTCCAGTAATGACAGCTTTTTAAAATACGAATTTACATAAATATTTTCTTCCCCCCATAAAAATTCTACATGCTGAGCTGTATGAGGCAAATGTACTCTCATATTCACATCTGTAAGAATTCTTTGCAGATAATGGACAAATGACCAGCAAAAACTCTAAATAACAAAGAATCAGATCATTCATACATAAACTTGTGAGCCATTACTAAAATCTATCCCACACTCTTTATACTCAAAAGATTTTTCACTGTTATGAATTCTCTGATGTTGTGTTAGTTGTGAGCCACGAGTAAAAGCCTTTCCACATTCCTTACACTGATAGGGTTTTTCACCAGTATGAATTCTCTGATGTCGAGAAAGATGAGAACTCTGAGTAAAGGCCTTTCTACATTCTTTGCATTCATATGGCTTCTCACCAGTATGGATTCTCTGATGTAGAGTAAGTTGGGAGCCATGACTAAAGGCCTTCCCACACTCTTTGCATTCGTAGGGTTTTTCTCCAGTGTGAATGCGTTGATGTTGAGTAAGTTGTGAACCACGAATAAAGGCCTTCCCACATTCTTTACACTGATACGGTTTCTCGCCAGTATGAATTCTCTGATGCTGTATAAGTAGTAAGCCTCGAGCAAAGGCCTTCCCACATTCATTACATACATAAGGTTTCTCACCAGTATGAAGTCTCTGATGTTGAGAAAGATGTGAACTCTGAGTAAAGGCCATTCTACATTCCTTACATTCATAAGGTTTCTCACCAGTATGAATTCTCTGATGCTGAGTAAGCTGAGAGCCACGAATAAAAGACTTTCCACATTCCTTACATTCATAGGGTTTCTCACCAGTGTGAATTCTCTCATGTTGAGTAAGTTCTGAACCACGACTAAAGGTTTTTCCACATTCTTTACATTCATAGGGTTTTTCACCAGTGTGAATCCTCTGATGTCGAGTAAGGAGTGAACCACGATTAAAGGCCTTTCCACATTCCTTACATTGATAGGGTTTTTCACCAGTATGAATTCGCTGATGTTGAGTAAGTTGTGAGCCATGACTAAAGGTCTTTCCACATTCCTTACATTCATAGGGCTTTTCATTGGTATGAATTCTCTGGTGTTGAGTAAGTTGTGAGCCACGGATAAATGCCTTTCCACATTCTTCACATTTGTAGGGTTTTTCTCCAGTATGAATCCTCTGATGTTGCATAAGTAGGGAGCCTCGAATAAAAGCCTTTCCACATTCTTTACATTCATATGGTTTTTCCCCATTATGAATTTTCTGATGTTGAGAAAGCTGTGAGCCACAAATAAAAGCTTTCCCACATTCCTTGCATTCATAGGGTTTTTCACCAGTATGAATTCTCTTATGCAAAATCAGTTGTGAGAGCTGAGTAAAGACCTTTCTACATTCTTTACATTCATAGAGTTTCTCACCAGTGTGAAGTCTCTGGTGCAGAGTAAGCTGTGAGTTCTGAGTAAAGGCCTTCCCACAGTCTTTACATTCATAAGGTTTCTCACCAGTATGAACTTTTTGATGTCGGGTGAGTTGTGAGCTACGAATAAAGGCTTTTCCACATTCCTCACATTTATATGGTTTTTCACCAGTATGAATTCTATGATGTAAAATAAGTTGTGAGCTTTGAGTAAATGCCTTCCCACATTCCTTGCATGCATAAGGTTTCTCACCAGTATGAAGTCTCTGATGAAGACTGAGCTGTGAGTCACGACTAAAGGCCTTCCCACACTGCTTACATTCATAGGGTTTTTCACCAGTATGAATACTCTGATGTTGGGTTAGATGTGAAGCTCGTCTAAAGGCTTTCCCACATTCCTTACATTTATAGGGTTTCTCAGTAGAGTGACATTTTGGATGTTGAGATAAGTAAGTATGCTGGTCGAAAATGGACATTTTGTCATATGTGATCATCCCCTGCATAAAATATTCCTTCTGATTTTCTTGCTGCTTCTCCAACTTGCCTTTGACTTCTAAATAATCTCTGGAATTGAACTCAGGAGCACAGCTTTTAAGCCTATCACTCATTTGCCACTGAGATAATCCTGTTCCATAAATATCCTTTTTTGGAGATAAGTCCTTACTTGCACACCTTGAAGGCAAGTCTGAAAGATAACAGAACATCAGAAAATGCAGGAGAAATAAAACTTCCATAGCAGAAAACCAAATAATTGGAAAATAATATAAATTTAAAAATGCATTCATCAATATTTTTCTAATACTGTTTACTGTGACCCAGAATAATACCTACCTTTGTCATCACAACCTATTACACATATACACTTTCATAAAACAATACCTACTCTTTTCTATTTGGTTGTCAGAAAAGCCACGACCCATTTTTGCACAGAAAAACATACGTCATGACTTTTCCAACAACTCAGTATTTATTCTATGCTATTCTATCTTTTCCATTTTTCTCTCTCATACATACACACAGACAGTCAAAACCAATAAACTAATTTCTTTCTTTTTTTAAGACAATTTTGTTATGGAGTACATGTGCTCACTGGAGAGACAGAGAGACAGAGACAGAAAGCAAGAAATCATCCCCTAGGTGGAAAGTACACACCACAATCCCTTCTCCTCTACTTTCCTCAGTATTCTGGGCACACATGTGGGAATCCAGCAACCTAACCACCACACCACCCAAAGAACCCACCGCTAAACTAATTTCAACAAGTAATGCTGCTACCTAGAGTGTGAAAAAAAATATTACTTTAATGGGACCAGCAGATGGCATAATAGTTATGTCGCTGGACTCCCACATAGCTGATCAAGGTTCAAGTCCTAGATCTGGTGGCTTGAAATTCTCATCAGATGCATGTATGTGCCCAAAATGAAAATGAAGGAAAAGAGAAGGCAGCATGGCTATTCTCCCTGAGGGGTGATTTCTCATTATCTGTCTCTCTGTTACTGTCTCTCTGGCAAGTGCACATGCCCTATAGAAAAAAATCCCTCTTAAAAAAAAAACTAGCTAAAAATGACCTCATATCAATATGTAAAAAGGGTACCTGAGAGATATAGAATAATGAAAACTCAACTGAAAAGATGAGGCAAACAATGAAGAACATTTTTAACTGAGAGGTTCTCAAACTTGGGTGAGGATCAAAATTACCTGGGGAGCTTGTTAAAATTTTAGATGTCCAGATACTACACCAAGACTAAGTGAATTTAAATCTACTAATCAAAAAGAGTAAAGGAAAAAAAAATTTAGAGGTTTTGGCCTTATGACTTGTGTACTCAGAGAGAGACAGAGACAGTGAGAAAGAAAGTAAGAAATCACCCCCAAGGGTGAATGGCCACACCACAATCCCTTCTCCTCCACTCTCCTCCCAGGGTCTTGGGTACACATGCACACACACCTGGCACGTTTCAAACCACTGGGTCTAGGACTCGAACAGTGGCCAGTCATGAGACTGTGACCTGCCATTTTTAAAAACTTTTCATAGCTTCTAAATTAAACTTAGAATAAATGCCAAACTCTTCCATGACTTTGACAAAGCCCTCCATGGTCTGATCCATACCTACATATCTGATTTCTTCTTCGGAGTCATCTCAGCTTTGTTCACTATCTAACAAACATACTAGCTTCCTTCAACTCTGAAAACACCATGAGGCTTTTCCCAACTTACAGTTAACCAGAGCTTATTCCATCTTTTTGGACTGCTCTGTATGAGACTATACAAACTGGCTCTTTTAAAAAGTTATTTATTTAATTTCTTATTTGTTATTATTATTTTTAATTTGACTAGAGAGAAACAGAGAGAGAGAGAAAGGGAAAATGAGGAAGCAAGCTGCCACGTCCGGGGCTCGAACTGCAATCAGCAATGTGGGAGTTCAGCACCCCAACCACCATGCCACCTGCTGGCCCCACAAACTGGCTATTTTTAATAATACATACTTTTTATGAATGATAGAAAGAGAGAGAGGGTAAGAAAAAGAGATATCCTCAATAAGGTTTCCAGGTCCTGTAGCTCACCAGGATATTCAGCACATACGCTGTGTCCAGGAAGTTTTTTTGTTTTTGATTTTGTTATTGTTTTTTAAAGAGGTTTTTGCTATAGGACACGTGCGCTCGCTAGACAGAGAGAGGACAGAGAGACAGAAAGCGAGAAATCACCCCCCAGGGGAGATGGCCACGCTGCAATCCCTTCTCCTCCATTCTTCTCTCGGGATCTTGGGCACACACGCACACACGCCTGGCGTGAGTTTTAAGCCATCAGGTCCACAGTCAACTACGTGGGAGTCCAGCGATATAGCCATTACGCAAACTGCTGGTCCCATGTCCAGGAAGTTTTCAAGCCAACCTAGCATTTGAACCTCCAATCGGTCATGTATCACTGACTGAACTTCAATCACTGCAGTTTCATTTTTTACTGACTGTGTCACCAATTGAGCCATAATGGCTTTTTCTTATTCTTCAGGAATAAATTTAGTTTTCAGTTCCTAATTCTTAAACATCCATTTCCAGTAATTTAGAACATCCTTTCTGATGATACCAATTACAATCATCTGCTGGCCCCCAGAATTATCATTTTAAAAGAAGTTTTTACTGGGGCCAGCAGGTAGTGTGGTGGTTAGGGTGTTGGACTCTCAAATGGGTGACTAGGGTTCAAGTCCTGGACCTAGCAGCTTGCTTTCTCACTTTCCCTCTCACTTTCTGTGTTTCTGGTGAGTATACTCTGGAAAATTTAAAAAATCATCATCATTATCATAATAAATAAAATAAATAAAAGGCACCTGACTAAAGTCATTGGAGTTAATATTAAAATATAGCTGGTGAGGGACCAGCAGGTGGTGTGGTGATTAAGGCGCTGAACACTCCCACATGGTCGACCAGGGTTCGAGTCCTGAATCTGGTGGCTTGCTTTCTCACTTCCTCTCTCTCTCACTCTCAACCTCTGTCTCTCTCTGGTCAAATTAAAAAAAAAATGAATGAATAAATAAAAATAAAATAATTATTAAAAAATATATAGCTGGTGAGCTAGAAGTTGAAAAATATCAAGTCAGAGAGACGAAACTAAAACTTAAAATCCACAGGCCAGCAGGTGGTATGGTGGCTGAGGCACTAGACTCTCACATGGCTGACCATGGTTCAAATTCCGGACCTGATAGCTAGCTTTCTCAATTTCCTCATCTCTCTCTCTGTCTCTAATTTAATGGTTTTGGGAAATGTATAATGGCATGTATCCACCATTTTAGTATCCTACTAAATAGCTTGACTAAATTAGAGCAGAAATAAATGAAACAGCTTAGAGAAATGGTAGTGGGCAATATGTGGTGGTGCAGTAGTAAAACAACACTCTGCAATACTAAACCTACACAAGACAGTCCTGGAGCTCATGTCTGTAGGTCTCCCTCTACATGCCAGGCACGTGCATGTGTGCTTATTATTGTAGATGGCTGAGTGTGGGAGGAATTACAACATGAAGAACTTGTGAGGGGTGCCTATCTGTCTGTCTCTCTTATAGAGATCTCCTCCTGGGATCTTAGGCATACATGCACACTGTCTAGTGTGATTTTGAAACCACCAGGTTCAGAACTCGAACCATGGTCAACCATGTGGGAGTCCAGCAATGTAACTGTAATGCATGCCATCTGATGGCCCCAAAAGGATTTTTAAAAATTATTTATCAGGGCTGGCAGGTAGCATGGTGGTTAAGGCACTGAACTCTCACATGGAAGACCACGGTTTGAGTCCTGGATGTGGAGGCTTGCTTTTTCACTTTTCCTTTCTCTTTACCTCTTTCTCTCTCTGGATGAACTTAAAATAATAATAATAGTAATATGCCACCTGCTGGCCCCTATTTATTTAATTTTATTTATTACTGTTTTTAAACTTGCTATACAACACATTTACTCACCAGAGAAAGAGACAGAGAGAGAAAGAGAGACAAAGAAAGAACATGAGAAAGCAAGCCATCAGGTCTGGGACTTGAACTGCTGTCATCCATGTGGGAACCCAGCACTTTAACAACCATATTGCCTGCTGGTTCCCAGAATTCTAATTTTAAAAGAAGTTTTTACTGGGGCCAGCAGGTAGCGTGGTGGTTAGGGTTTTGGACTCTCAAATGGGTGATTGGGGTTTAAGCTGTGGACCTGGCAGCTTGCTTTCTCACTTTTCCTCTCATTTTCTGTGTTTCTGGTGAGTGTATTCTGGAAAATTTTAAAAATCATCATCATTATCATAATAAATTAAATTACTTTTATAAGAAAATGTTTATTTAATTCTATTTGTTATTATTATTATTACTTTAATTTGACCAGAGACAGACAGAAAGAGAGAAAGGGAATGTGAGACAGCAAGCCACCAGGTCCCATACTCGAACCACAGTCGGCCATGTGGAAATCCAGCACCTTTAACTCCCACGCAACCTGCCAGCCTAAAAAAATAATGCTTGAAAAAAAAACAAGACATTAAAAAAAATGTGTTTACTATAGGACATGTATGCTTACCAGAGAGAGACAGAGAGAAGGAAAATGAGAAATCATCTTCTGGAGATGGCTATGCCACAATCCCTTCTTCTCCATTCTCCTCTCAGGATTTTGGACAGGCATGTACATGTGTCCGGTGTATTTTCCAAAACAGGTCCAAAATTGAAACCCTAGAGTCAGCTATGTGGGATCTAGTGCCTTAACTACTATACAACTTGGCTGGCCCTTTTTAAAAGAATTTTTAAAAATTACTTTTAAAAGTTTATTTCTTCTGGAGCCAGCAGGTGGTGGGGTGGTTAAGGCCCTGGTCTCCCACATGGCTGACCGTGGTTCGACTCCCAGACCTGGAGGCTTGCTTTCTCCCTTTCCATCTTTCTCTCGCTGGTTAGCACACAAGCCCTGTATTAAATTTTTAAAAATCATAATAATTACAAATAAAATGAAATCATCTTTAAAAAATTTTTAAAGTCTATTTCTTCTCAATAGTGTTGTGATCCATGCCCATCATCAGCCAGCCAGAATTATGGGTATATGTGTGCACCTGTATGCATACACCATGGAATGTATACACTCAGGATCATCCCATGTGGCTTTAGCAATGCACTGTGTTATTGCTAAACCATTGTGGCTGGCCAAAAAGAGCATTCTATTTTACATGGAAACACAGATCAAGAAATAGTGTCAGACACTGCGCATACAACTGTAGTGAAAAATATTTTAATAGTTTGTTATAAAGCTAAATGTGCATTTAGGAAATCATCTAGCAGTCATTTCTGTAGATACTGACATTTGTGTTCCAACATTTGTACACTAAAATTATAGCAGCTTTATTCATAATTACTCACCTAGAAACAACCTGATGTCCCTTAGAAGGTGAATGAATCAATAAACTTTGGTACTTTCATATAATGGAACACCACTGGGCAATAAATAAAAACAGCTAATTTATACAATAAGGATGTCTTATATATTGTTGCATAAAAAAAGCCAGACTCCAATGGCTACATATTTTGACTGATTTATATGACATTCTTGAAAAGTAAAACTATAAACTAGAAAACAGGTGAGTAGTTATCAAAGACTGCATGGGAGGAGCTGACAACAAAAAAAGGAGGGGTTAACAACAAAAAGGAAGCACAGGGGGACTTAGGGGTCAGCACATCTCACTTTATTGTGCTTTGTTTTATTACAGAGATATTGCATTCTTTTTTTTTTTTCTTTAGAGGTTTTTTTTGTTTGTTTTTTTGTTTTTGTTTTTGTTTTGCCTTAGGGTGTGTTTACTCGCTTCATAGAGAAACAGAGACAGTGAGAGGAAAAGTGAGAAATCACCCCCAGGGGGATGGCCATGCCACAGTTCCTTCCTCTCCATTCTCTTCCCAGGATTGTGGGCACCCACATACATGTGCCCAGCGTGATTTTGGAGCCACCGGGTCTGGGACTCAAAACTGTGGTCGCCCATGTGGGAGTCCAGTGATGTAATAGCTATGCCATTTGCTGGCCCCAGCATTCCTTTTTTGTTTTGTTTTGGTTTTTTCTTGTTTTTTTTTTTTTTTTTTTTTTTTTTTTTTTTTTTTAGCTTTTTGCCATAGGGCCCATGTGTTTGCCTGAGAGATACACAGAGACAGTGAGAGAGAGAAAGTGAAAAATCACGCTCCAAGGGAAATGACCATGCTGCAATCCGTTCTCCTTCATTCTCCTGGAATTTTGAGTATGCATGCACATTCGCCTGGTATCATTTTCAAGCCACCAGATCTAGGATTCAAACTGTGGTCAGCTATATGGGACTCCAGCACCTTAACCACCACACCACTTGCTGGTACCAATATTGCATTCATTATAAATTGAAGGTTTGTGGAAACACTGCATCCAGCAAGTCTATCAGGACCATTTTTCCAACAACAGATGCTTACTTTATGTCTCTATGTTATATTGTTTTAATCCACTCTGTTAGCAATCACAAAAAAAACAAAACAAAAACAAAAACAAAAAAACCTTGAATCTAGATAGCTTATAAAGAATAAGGTCTACTTAGATTATAGTTTTGGAGATCCAAGGTCAAAAGGACCACATCTGGTTAGAGTCTTCTTGTTGGTGGGGACTTTTTGCAGTCAAGAGGTGGAACGCAGCATCACATGGCAAGACAAAGCAGAGCATGTGTGTCCATGTGTCTACTCTTCTTTATAAGCTACCAAAAATCAATCATGAACACCCTGCCCTGATGGCCTCATCCAATTTCAATTACCTCTGTAGGGATGTGGTTGGTTGACTAATCCTATTTCTTAAAGATACATGGCATGTTATTTGTCCTTCATGTCTCTTGTCTACACTATACAAAAAGCTGTTTTTCCTCTCTGCCCCAGCTGACTGTTGTTGAGACAGATTGATTCTGGGACCAGCAGTTAGCATAATGGTTATGTCGCTGGACTCCCATGTAGTCGACTACAGTTCGAGTCCCGGACCTGGTGGATTAAACTCACGCCGGGCTGTGCCCAAGATCCCAAGAGGAGAATGGAGGAGAAGGGAATGCAGCGTGGCCAACACCCCTGAGGGGGGGGTGATTTCTCACTTTCTGTCTCTCTCTGTCTCTCTGGTAAGCGTACACACCCTATAGCAAAAACCTCTCAAAAAAAAAAAAAAAAGACAGATTGATTCTGGGGCATCAGGCAAACATGCTCCCCTTCCAGGTTGTGTAGCCCCTTTGAATCCTTTTTAAAAGCCCAGCTTGGCGCCAGCACGTGGCATGGTGGTTAAGGTGTGGACTCCCACATGGCCAACCATGGTTTGAGGGTCAGACCTAGTCACTTGCTTTCTCACTTTCTCTCTTTCTTTCTCTAGTGAGTGTGCATGCCCTGTAGCAAATTTAAAAATAAGAATAATGATAAATAAAATTAAATAAGTAATTCTAAAACAAAACAAAACAGCTTGCTTCAGGGCAACAATGAAAGACAAAGTATGAAGTGTAGCATACTAAGCATGGGGTTGAAGCTGCAAAGTGCCAGGGAGTTACCATCCAGCTGGCCCTTTCCTACATGTGAGTTTATCCTGTAATAAATACCCATGCAGTGCTTTATTGGAGCTGTCTTGTTCTTATTTTTGGTCTCATTGATCCACACCTGAACAACTTCCCAAAGGCCCTATCTTTCAGCATTACAGTTGGATTAAGTCTCTCAATAACATTACAATGACTCACCAAATTTCAGTACATAAATTTTTAGGGGACACATTCAAACCACTGCCTTTCACCCCTGCCCCCAAATTCACATCCTGCTTGCATACAAAATCATTCCAATAGTCCCAAAAGTCTTAACCCATTCCAACATCCACTCAAAATATGAACTCCAGCTGTGAGCTTGTGAAATCAAAATAAATGACATGCTTCCAAAGTTCAACAGTGGAAGAGATATTAATATATATCTCCATCCATAAAAAGAAAGAATAGGCCCCAAGCAAGTAGGAAACACCAGACAGTAAATATTAAGTCTTAAAACTCCAGAAAGATCTCCCTTCTTGTGCTGCATATTGAATGCACTGATGCAGTAGTTGGGTCCCTAAAGCATTCTTGCCATTATGGCTTTGCTGGGTTCAGTCAACAGTCCAACTCTGTTTGAAATCTCGTCTGAAGTTCCCCAAGGGTGGTGTTGCACACTCATAGCTCTATGGTATTGGGATCTTGAAGATGGACTTGCCTGCCTCTCCAGCTCCACTAAGCACTGTACTTTGTGTGTGTGTGTGTGTGTGTGTGTGTGTGTAGGAATGAATGGAATCTGGTATGTTCACTGGAATGGGGCCTCCTTCAAGTCTGTGTTGTTCTAGTGACCCTTTCTCATTTACTGACTTCAGTGGCTTCATTTTAAATATGTTTGTATCTTTCTTTTAATTTTAAAAATATGTATTTAATTTTATTTTTGTTATTTCTTAATTTGCTATAGGACATGTGTGCTCACCAGAGAGAGACACACACAGAGAGAGAGAGAGAGAAAGAGAAAGTCACTGCTAAGTATGAGACTTGAACCACAGTCACCCAATAGCCTCTATCTTTCTTTAAGGTTTTGCCATAGGGCTTGTGTGCTCCCCGCAGAGACACAGTGAGAGAGAAAGTTGAGAAATCATCCTCCAGAGAGATGGCCAAGCTGCAGTCTCTTCTCCTTCATTCTCCTATGCTTCCTATGTTTGTATCTTTTTTTAAAATTTATTTTATTTAACTTCATTTATTTATTTAAATTTCACCAAAGAGGGACAGAGCAAGAAAGAGAGGGGAGGAAGTGAGAAAGCATACTGCCAGGTCCAGGACTTGAACCATGGTCAGCCATGTGGGAGTCTAGCACCCTTAGCCACCATGCCGCCTGCTGGCCCCCTATATTTGTATCTTAATAGTCTGAAAAAAAAATGCAAGAAAGAACTTGGGCCCATGAAAAAGCAAGAATTAAAAATAAATCCCTTGGGTCAGCTGGTGGCATGGTGGATGGTTAAGGCACTGGACTTCCACATGGCTGACCATGGTTTGAGTCCCAGACATGGCAGTATGTTTTCTCACTTTTTCTCTTATTCTGTCTCTCTCTGCTGAGAGTGCATTCCCTATAGCAAATAAAAATAAAATAGTAATAATAATTTTAAAATAATAATAATAAATACATTTACTAAGAAGGAACTATTTAAGGTCTACATTTCAGAGAAGTGAGTTTAAAAATGCACCTATATATAAATAAAAAATACAAGAAACATCTCAGTCTTTACCATTTTTTAAAAATCTGGCTTTGGAGGCAGCAGGTGGTATGGTGGTTAAGGTGCTGGATCCTACATGGTTGACTCTACAGTTTGAGTTTCAGACCCAGTGGCCTGAAAAATATGCCAGATGTGTGTGTTTCTGGCCAAAATCCTGAGAAGAGAATGGAGGAGAGAGGATTGTGGTGTGGCCATCTCCCCTGGGAGGTGATTTCTCACTTTCTGTCTCTGTCTGTCTGTCTCTCTGGCAAGTGTCTGTGCCCTATAGCAAAAAATTCTCAAAAAAAAGAAAAAAAAAGATTTGTTTCTTTTTGTTGTTGTTGTTTGCTATAGGGTGCATGCACTCGCCGGAAAGACAAAGAGAGACAGAGAGACAGAAAGCAAGAGGGATGGCCACACCGCAATCGCTTCTCCTCCATTCTCCTCTCAAGACGTTAGGCACGCATGCACACGCACCTGGCGTGTGCCCCACCAGGTCCAGGACTGGAACCGCGGTTGACTACATGGGAGTTCAGCAACATAGCTATTACGCTAATTGCTGGTCCCTGTTTCTGTTTTTGTCTTATTTTCCTTTTAAAATTAAAGAAATTATAGGTGCCAGCAGGTGGTGTGGTGGTTAAGGCGCTTACTACCACAACTACAGTTTGAGTCCTTGACCTGGTGGCTTGCTTTCTCACTTTACCTGTCTTTGTCTCCCTCTGGTGAGTACATATGCCCTAGAGTAAATTTAAAAATAATATTGATAATAATAATAAATAAAATTAAATAATTCTTAAAAACGATTAAAGAAATTACAGTATGTTTTTTGTGCTAATGTAAATGATTATAATAGATATGGACAAGTTGATGTGGCAGAAGACAAAGAGTAACTGTTCTAAAAGTGTCTTTAAAATGATGAGAAGAGGGCTGGCAAGTGGTGTGATAGTTGAGGGCGTTGGACTCCCACATGGTCAACTGCGGTTCGAGTCCCAGACCTGACGGCTTGCTTTTTCAGTTCCTGTCTCTTTTTCTCTCTCTCTCTCTCTGTCTCCCTCTGGTCAAATTAAAATAAATAGATAAATGGATAAGTAAACTTAAATAAAATAATTTTTTAAAAAAAAACATAAATGAATGAGATTTAGTACACAAGTGAGAGTACTAGCCTTAAGTAAAGGAACAGAAAGTTCATGTAACCTAACAAGAATAGGCAGAGTAAGAACAGATGTAGATAGGCAGATTGATGATGCTGCAGGAGTTTGTAAAGATCCCCTCTGATTGCTTCAATTTTCTCACTAAAATCAGTTCAAGGCAATTATCTAAGAATCAGGAAAGGAGAATTATAATAGTCATGATCATTATGCAACTAATAACTTAGCTCTAAAGTAAATAAACAAAAACCAGCAGACAAACAAAGAGAAATAATAAATCCATAGCCAGAGCAGAGGACCTAATATGAACAGTCACAAAATAAAGACAGAGAAGAGAGAAAGAACATAATTAAAAGGTAGGTAGACAGAGAAAACTGAAATAAAATATTTATCCATTTATCACATTAACATAAAACTGGAAATAAAAGATGATAGATAACCCTAGAACTAAGTAACTAAGATACTTCTATAAAATTTTTGTTATAAAAGGAAATAAAACTTACAAACCATTTAGAACTACCAAAAGCAACTTTGGGAGTTCTTTTGTGAAATCCTGTAAGAATTCTCTAAAAGTTGTACTCAGAGAAAACTTACAGTCTTAAATTCATTTATTAGAAAATAAGAAATAATTAAAAACTAGACAACAAAGATTCTAACTCAAGAAGAGAGAAAAAAGCAAACTGAATCAAAACAAAATGATAAGCTACATAAAAACCAGAAAATGAATAAGCTAGAAGTTTAAAAAGACTAGAAATAGCAGAACTAAAATTCAGCTAATTAAAAATACCAATAAATAGGGACCAATGGATGGCATAGCAGTCATGTTACAAGGCGACTGCAGTTCGAGTCCCCGACCCAATGGCTTTAAACTTATGTTGGGCATGTGTGTGTGCTTGCCAAGATCCCAAAAGGAGAATGAAGGAGAAGAGATTGTAGCATGGCCATCCCCTGAGGGGTGATTTCTCACTTTTTATCTCACTGTCTTTATCTCTGTCTGTCTCTCTCTGGAGAGCACACACCCTGAGGCAAAAACCTCTTTAAAAAAAAACCAATAAGTAATATAAAAATTTGACATGGAGAAAAAAATCAGATTGGGCACAAATCTAAAACACCTGAAAGGACAAGGAAGAAAAAAACAATATTAAGGAGTTAAAAAGGTTTTATGTGGGACCAGCAGATGGCGTAATGGTTACGTTGCTGGACTCGGACATAGTCGACTGTGGTCCAAGTCCCAGACTCAGTGGCTTAAAACTCATGCTGGGTGTATGTGTATGTGTGCCCAAAATTCCTAGAGAAGAATGGAAGAGAAGGGATTGCAATGTGGCTGTCCCCAGTGAGGGGTTATTTCTCCTTTTCTGTCTCTCTGTCTCTCTCAAGTGAGCACACAAGCCCTATAGCAAAAATCTCTCTTAAAAAAGATTTTATGAGAAAAATCTATATATGCATGGAGAGCGGCCAATCTGAGCAAACATGGTGACCTTTAGACTCATACAAAAATGTGCTTTTGAGCTTCATTTGCATGGCTATGAAAGTATTTGCATACGAAAACACTATCTGCCTGTTGTTGTTCATACCGATACAGCAGAGCAGTATCAGACTAAAGGAAGCCATATGTGTTTAACAGATTTTGTCCCCCAAAAATCAGAAAAATTACATGGCACCAGTTGTCTTTGTATCCCATCTCCTCTTCCCCCATTTTCTGCCCTTTAAAAGAATAAACCTGAGGACAGTTCCTGGTTGGGGCTTTCTCCATTAGAGAAATCAGGCCCACCTGATCCTTGCTTTTCTATATTTGTGTGTCTTTTTGTGTTTGTTACAGTTATTCCTAATCCATAGCCTCCCCATTCAGAATTCATGTTCTATTGAGTGGGTCCCGGCATATATGACTCAAGTGTAAATTAGAAAAGCTAGATGAAATAAATGAAAAATAAAACAAAAAATAACTCAGAGAGATAAAAGTTTTTTGTACACCCATAAACACTTGAGAATTTAAAATATGGGGACCAGCAGATGGCACAATGGTTACATCACTAAACTCCCATACAGTCGACTGCGGTTCAAGACCTGGACCTGGCAGCTTAAAACTCACACTGGGCACATGTGCATGAGTGACCAAAATCCCAAGAGGAGACTGGAGGAGAAGGGATTGCAGCATGGTCATCTCCCCTGAGGGGTGATTTCTTGCTTTATGTCTCTGTCTCTCTATGTCTCTCTGGTGAGTACATGTGCCCTATAGAAAAACCTCTTAAAAAAAAAAGATTTTAAAATCTGAATTCAATGTAATACTGGCCAGAGCATCCAAACTATTAAAATATATGCAATTTTAATTATACATAACTGTTGTTGAACATGCAAAAATGATGGAAATCTACCCAAGTCATTTTACAAAGTTAGATGAATGTAACAAAATTGGAAAAAGAGCACTCAAGAAAACTAAGTCAATATCATAAATAAACATACATAAAATTTTAAAATAAAGTATTAGCAACATGGAACCTAGTTGTGTATTTAATGACTAACACATCATAATCAAATAAATGTTATCCTACAACATCAGACAATCTATTTTTCCACATGAAGAATCCTGCTAGGGATGCTACTGAATATATCAATAGTTTTTTAAAAAGGGAAGAAAGAGAAAAGGGAGAGACAACACACTGTATATAGAGAATAAAATGTCCACCTAGAAATTCAATATTATCACAGAAGGATTATTAGAAATTTCTATAAAATTATTATCAATTTATAGAAATCAATACTTTGTCTTATACAATATCAGTATTAGCCATTTGGAAAATGTCACTGAACCAAACAGTCCTATTTATAATATGAACAAAATTTATAAAGTAGTAAAAAAAATTGCTTGAAAAGAAATATTTTAGATTGTTTATGAAAAAGCAATAAAACATTACAGAGCATATAAAATGGAAAAGCAGATTTAGCATGTTCAAAAATAGAAGGATTCAATATTGTTAGTACAAGGTATGTCAGTTTTCTTGAAAAATAATTATTATGCTGGATAAAACAACTAATATCTTTTTTAAAGTATGCTTTTTAAAAGAAAGTAAAAAAGATCCAGAGACTAGCAGATGGCATAACAGTTATGTCACTGGACTCCTACATAGTTGACCATGGCTCAAGTTCCAAACCCAGTAGCTTAAAACTCACACCAGATGTGTGTGGGTGTGTGTTCAAAATCCCAAGAGAAGAATGGAGGAGAAGGGACTGTGGCATGGCCATCCACCCCAGCAGGGTGATTTCTCACTTTCTGTCTCTGTCTTTCCAGCTAACACAGACACCCTAAAGCAAAAATCTCTCTCAAAAAAAAAAGAGAAAAAAAAAAGAAGATCCAGAGGTGACATAGCATAGTGAAAACCAGAAACTAGAGACTTGCTCTGAAGTCACAGGTACCCTTGGGACATTTCCTGACTGTAATTGCTTAAAGTTTGTGTCTTTTTTTTTTTTTCCCCTCCAAGGCATGTATGCTCACCAGAGACACAGAGGCAGAGAGAGAGGGAATCTAAGAAATCATCTCCTCAGGAGAATGGCCACACTGCAATCCCCTCTTGTCTATTTTCCTTTCAGGATTTTGGGCATGTGCACATATACACACCTAGTGTGTTTCCCAAACTGTCATGTCTGAGACTTGAACCACAGGGTCAGCTAAGTGGGATTCAGTGCCTCAACCACCACACCACCTGATGGCCCAAAGTTTGAATCTTGATGCCCTGGAGAAATTGAAGAAATAGTTCTTGGGCCCAGAAAAAGAGTAGGGATTAGGGATAAACCTCTTTACAAAACTGGAACTATCCAAGGCCTACAGTTCAGAAAAAGGGGAAAATATCTATCCAAATGACAAGGACTATCTCAGTCCTGGCCTAGACTCTCAATTAAAAGGAGGGGAAAAAATGCTTTGGATAATTCATCTTTATACAAGAGCTGTCAAGCATACAAGAAGTAATAAAATTTACCTGTCCCCCAGAAGCTAGAATTGTTGCATGAAGTATAGTATAGTTGCTTGAAATGTATGAGAATATAAAATGAGAAAGGAGTCTCTTAAAAATAAAAAAGATCAGAGCCAGCAGGTGGCATGGTACTTGAGGTTCTAGACTCCCACAAGGTGGTTCAAGTCCCAGACCCGGAGGATTGAGATTCACGCCAGACGCATGTGCGTGTGTGCCCAGGATTCCAAGAGGAGACTGGAGAAGAAGGGATTTCTCACTTTCCCTCTCTCTTTTTCTGTCTCTCCAGCAAGCACATGCACCCAATAGCAAAAATCTCTCTTAAAAAGTAAATAAAATAATAAAAATGATCTATGACAGAAGGAAAATATTGAAATGAAACAATACAATTACATTAAAATCTTAAGAAAAAATATCTTAAAACCAGCTAGAGAGAAAATACAGATTACTTACAAAAGGAATAACAATGAAATAGATGGCAGACTTCTCAAGAGCAACAATAGAAGCCAGAAGACAGTGGGATAATATCTTCAGAGTGCTGAGAAAAAAATAATTGTCAGTACAGTTTTACACCCAGTTAAATCAACAGGCAAGAATGGCAGCACAACAAGATTATTTTCTAGTTACAAAAATTAAAACTGCAAGTTTTTACTAACAACAACAACAACAAAAACCTTTTCTAACATATTAATGACAAATAAAATGATCCCAGAAGCAAGGTAGAATGGTAGAGAAATGAAATGCAGATTAAAGGATAATATGTGAATAAATCCACAAGCAAATATCGTCATTATAAAAAATAACAATGATGCCCATTTTGGAGATTAAAGGAGAACAAAACAAAAATATCAGACAACAATAATGTATTAAATTGGAGAAGATGATCAAAATGAAAGCACTCTAAGATCCTTATATTGTCCTGAGGGAAGACAGACATTAATTTTAGCCTTTATTGAATTAAGTATGTTATTTGTTAAATGACACAAACAATGATAATAATTAAAGTATCAAAACAGGCAGGAATGTTCCCAAAATATTTATCTTCACCAGTAATGGCAGAAATCTTATTTCATTTTTTATCAACAAGATATTTTAAGTTATAATATTCAGTGTACAAAGGTATTTCAAGTTATGATGGTAAAAGTATAAAAAAATTTATACACTGCTACTACATTCCTATTAAAAATTCTGTAACAATGCAATCAAGATGTCCATTTCTTATCTCTCTATGCAACTTCAAGTCACTGCCATAACCACCACCAATTTATTTCATAATAGATACTATCCTTTATATCTATGCTTTTCAACTTCTTCACCTTAAAAACCTACAAGATTTTAAAATATAAGGCATTTGGCTTATTTTAACACTTGTATAAATCAGTATGTAAATCAAATAAACTGTGTGTATGGATTAAAGAAAATGTTTTAATATCCATGAAATATGTATAATTTTTCAAACCCATTACCATTAATAAAAACAGCAAAACTTGTGACTAGCATGTAGCAAAGTGGTTGAGGCACTCGAATCCCACGTGGCCAAGCAGAGTTTGAGTCCCGGACCCAAAGGCTTAAAATCACACTGGATGTGTACATACATGGCCAAAATCCCAGGAGAATAGAGGAAAAGGGAATTCGGAGGAAAAGGGAATTCAGTGTGGCTATCTCCCCTAAGGGGGGATGATTTCTCACTTTCCCTCTTTCTGTCTCTCTCTCTCTCTCTCTCTAGCAAGTGTACATGCCCTATGGCAAAGAAATCTTTAAAAAAAACAATATAACTTCATTCACATTGAAAGGAATTAGGTGCATCTGACAAAAATAATCAAGATAATCTTTTTTTAATAATTATTTTCTATTTTAACTTTATTATTATTATTATTTTCCAATTAGATCAGAGAGAGACAGAAAGAGAGAGAGGGAAATTGAGAAAGCAAGTCACCAGGTCCGGGACTCAAATCACAGTAGGCTATGTGGGAGTCCAGCATCCTTAACCACTGCACCACCTGCCAAATCTCAAGATAATCTTTACATGCATGTAAATACTACACATTTTCCAAACTAAACAAGGGGGGAAATGGAATTACAATTTAAAAAACTTATAAATCATCCTGATTAAAGAAAGAGAATTAAAAATTAAGATTAGAATATAAAGAGTTAAGCAGAAAACATAAAATAGGGGAGAAATAAAGCCAAGCATATAATTAATAACACTTAATTGGAGTATGCCTTCAAACTCGAAAAATAAATTCTCAGATAATACCATATTACAGTGGTTACTAAACATGTTTAAATATTTGAACAACCTAGGGAGTTTTAAAAAATGACAGTGCGGCCAGCAGGTGACATGGTGGCTGAGGCGCTGGACTCCCACACGGCCAACCACAATTTGAGTCCTGGACCTGGCAGCTTGCTTTCTCACTTTCCCTTTCTCTCTGGTGAACACACATGCAAATTATAAAATGATAATAATAAATAAAATTAAATGTTAAAAATATTATATATTAAAAAAATAATGATACTGTGTCCTATGTGAAGAGATTGTAAGAGATTATTTGGTCTGGGCTGTAGCCTGGACTCTGTAATTTTTAGAAAGATCCCAGCTCTTTCTAAACTGCCTATAAGTTTGGAAACTGTTTCTGTATTGTTTTCCAAAGTGATTATGCCAATTGATACTTAAAAACAATGCATCTCTACCCAGATATAATTTATATACTTACAATTCATTCATTAAAGTGCACAATTGAATGGTTTTTGTATACTCAGAGTTGTACATCAATCGCCACAATCTAATTTTTAACATTTTATCAACCTAAAAAGAAACATTGTGCCTATCAGTAGGCCCTTCCCATTTCTCCTTTCTCCACTCCATTCTCTAGTCCTCTTTACCCTCAGTGCTGGACAACTAGTAATAATCTAATTTCTGCCTCTATATATTTGCCTAATGTGGGCACTATATAAATACAATCATAAAATATGTACACTTGTGTCTGATTTCTTTTACTTAGCATGTTTTTCAAGATACATGCATGTTGTTCCAGGTTCATCCATTTGTAGCATGTATCAGAAGTTCATTCCTTTCATTGCTGAATAATATTCCAGTGTAAGCATGTATCAAATTTTATTCATCCATTTATCAGCTGACAATCATTTGGGTTGTTCCTACTTTCTAGCTATCGTGGATAACAAGGTATAGAGCATTTCTGCCTTCAAATGTTGTGAATGCTTGGTACTGTCAGACTGATTAATTTTTGCCAATCTAAGGCATGTGAAATAATTTTCTCACTGTTTCATTTTTTTTCCAAGATAGCCTCTTGCTATGTCACAATACTCCTGGCTCATCTCCCTGCTATATTACAGGTGCATCAGTAAGCTCGGCTCTTTTTTTCACAGGGTCTCTGTATTGTCTGGGCCAGTTCAGAGCTTGAGATCTTCCTGACAACCTTCCCAAGTCACTGGGTTTACAGGTGCATGCCACCACTCCTGGCGTTTAGGTTGGACCTGCAATCAAACCTGGCTTCTCATTTGGTTCCAGCCTGCCAGGCACAGCACCTTAGCAGTATTTGCCACTGTGGCTGGGCCTCTCACAGTGGTTTTAGTTTACTACACTTGATCTTAGCTAAAAAGCCAAAAAGTACCTGTGCATATATGTCCAAAATCCTAACAGGATAGAGAAATGAAAGAGAAGGAAATGCAGCATAACCACACCCCATGGGGTGGGGGGGGGGTTGCTTTCTCCTTATCTCCATTCGTTTTTCTGTCTCTCTGATAAGCACCAGGTGCCTATATGTAACCACTGCAATGTGTGTGTGTGTTTTCTTTAGAAAGATTTTTGTTACAGGGCATGTGTGCTCGCCAGAGAGACAGAGACAGAGAGACAGAAAGTGAGAATTACTCCCCCAGGGAAGAAGGTTAGGCTTCAATCATCCCCTGGGGGAATGGCCACACTGCAATCCCTTCTCTTCCACTCT
>NW_006198801.1:318888-333751 GCF_000334495.1 Tupaia belangeri chinensis
TCTCTCTCTCTCTCTGTCTCCCTCTGGTCAAATTAAAATAAATAGATAAATGGATAAGTAAACTTAAATAAAATAATTTTTTAAAAAAAAACATAAATGAATGAGATTTAGTACACAAGTGAGAGTACTAGCCTTAAGTAAAGGAACAGAAAGTTCATGTAACCTAACAAGAATAGGCAGAGTAAGAACAGATGTAGATAGGCAGATTGATGATGCTGCAGGAGTTTGTAAAGATCCCCTCTGATTGCTTCAATTTTCTCACTAAAATCAGTTCAAGGCAATTATCTAAGAATCAGGAAAGGAGAATTATAATAGTCATGATCATTATGCAACTAATAACTTAGCTCTAAAGTAAATAAACAAAAACCAGCAGACAAACAAAGAGAAATAATAAATCCATAGCCAGAGCAGAGGACCTAATATGAACAGTCACAAAATAAAGACAGAGAAGAGAGAAAGAACATAATTAAAAGGTAGGTAGACAGATAAAACTGAAATAAAATATTTATCCATTTATCACATTAACATAAAACTGGAAATAAAAGATGATAGATAACCCTAGAACTAAGTAACTAAGATACTTCTATAAAATTTTTGTTATAAAAGGAAATAAAACTTACAAACCATTTAGAACTACCAAAAGCAACTTTGGGAGTTCTTTTGTGAAATCCTGTAAGAATTCTCTAAAAGTTGTACTCAGAGAAAACTTACAGTCTTAAATTCATTTATTAGAAAATAAGAAATAATTAAAAACTAGACAACAAAGATTCTAACTCAAGAAGAGAGAAAAAAGCAAACTGAATCAAAACAAAATGATAAGCTACATAAAAACCAGAAAATGAATAAGCTAGAAGTTTAAAAAGACTAGAAATAGCAGAACTAAAATTCAGCTAATTAAAAATACCAATAAATAGGGACCAATGGATGGCATAGCAGTCATGTTACAAGGCGACTGCAGTTCGAGTCCCCGACCCAATGGCTTTAAACTTATGTTGGGCATGTGTGTGTGCTTGCCAAGATCCCAAAAGGAGAATGAAGGAGAAGAGATTGTAGCATGGCCATCCCCTGAGGGGTGATTTCTCACTTTTTATCTCACTGTCTTTATCTCTGTCTGTCTCTCTCTGGAGAGCACACACCCTGAGGCAAAAACCTCTTTAAAAAAAACATAAAATTTTTATTTTTTGCTTGCTATAGGATGTGTGTGCTTATTGAAGAGACAAGCAGATGGCGTAATGGTTACGTTGCTGGACTCGGACATAGTCGACTGTGGTCCAAGTCCCAGACTCAGTGGCTTAAAACTCATGCTGGGTGTATGTGTATGTGTGCCCAAAATTCCTAGAGAAGAATGGAAGAGAAGGGATTGCAATGTGGCTGTCCCCAGTGAGGGGTTATTTCTCCTTTTCTGTCTCTCTGTCTCTCTCAAGTGAGCACACAAGCCCTATAGCAAAAATCTCTCTTAAAAAAGATTTTATGAGAAAAATCTATATATGCATGGAGAGCGGCCAATCTGAGCAAACATGGTGACCTTTAGACTCATACAAAAATGTGCTTTTGAGCTTCATTTGCATGGCTATGAAAGTATTTGCATACGAAAACACTATCTGCCTGTTGTTGTTCATACCGATACAGCAGAGCAGTATCAGACTAAAGGAAGCCATATGTGTTTAACAGATTTTGTCCCCCAAAAATCAGAAAAATTACATGGCACCAGTTGTCTTTGTATCCCATCTCCTCTTCCCCCATTTTCTGCCCTTTAAAAGAATAAACCTGAGGACAGTTCCTGGTTGGGGCTTTCTCCATTAGAGAAATCAGGCCCACCTGATCCTTGCTTTTCTATATTTGTGTGTCTTTTTGTGTTTGTTACAGTTATTCCTAATCCATAGCCTCCCCATTCAGAATTCATGTTCTATTGAGTGGGTCCCGGCATATATGACTCAAGTGTAAATTAGAAAAGCTAGATGAAATAAATGAAAAATAAAACAAAAAATAACTCAGAGAGATAAAAGTTTTTTGTACACCCATAAACACTTGAGAATTTAAAATATGGGGACCAGCAGATGGCACAATGGTTACATCACTAAACTCCCATACAGTCGACTGCGGTTCAAGACCTGGACCTGGCAGCTTAAAACTCACACTGGGCACATGTGCATGAGTGACCAAAATCCCAAGAGGAGACTGGAGGAGAAGGGATTGCAGCATGGTCATCTCCCCTGAGGGGTGATTTCTTGCTTTATGTCTCTGTCTCTCTATGTCTCTCTGGTGAGTACATGTGCCCTATAGAAAAACCTCTTAAAAAAAAAAGATTTTAAAATCTGAATTCAATGTAATACTGGCCAGAGCATCCAAACTATTAAAATATATGCAATTTTAATTATACATAACTGTTGTTGAACATGCAAAAATGATGGAAATCTACCCAAGTCATTTTACAAAGTTAGATGAATGTAACAAAATTGGAAAAAGAGCACTCAAGAAAACTAAGTCAATATCATAAATAAACATACATAAAATTTTAAAATAAAGTATTAGCAACATGGAACCTAGTTGTGTATTTAATGACTAACACATCATAATCAAATAAATGTTATCCTACAACATCAGACAATCTATTTTTCCACATGAAGAATCCTGCTAGGGATGCTACTGAATATATCAATAGTTTTTTAAAAAGGGAAGAAAGAGAAAAGGGAGAGACAACACACTGTATATAGAGAATAAAATGTCCACCTAGAAATTCAATATTATCACAGAAGGATTATTAGAAATTTCTATAAAATTATTATCAATTTATAGAAATCAATACTTTGTCTTATACAATATCAGTATTAGCCATTTGGAAAATGTCACTGAACCAAACAGTCCTATTTATAATATGAACAAAATTTATAAAGTAGTAAAAAAAATTGCTTGAAAAGAAATATTTTAGATTGTTTATGAAAAAGCAATAAAACATTACAGAGCATATAAAATGGAAAAGCAGATTTAGCATGTTCAAAAATAGAAGGATTCAATATTGTTAGTACAAGGTATGTCAGTTTTCTTGAAAAATAATTATTATGCTGGATAAAACAACTAATATCTTTTTTAAAGTATGCTTTTTAAAAGAAAGTAAAAAAGATCCAGAGACTAGCAGATGGCATAACAGTTATGTCACTGGACTCCTACATAGTTGACCATGGCTCAAGTTCCAAACCCAGTAGCTTAAAACTCACACCAGATGTGTGTGGGTGTGTGTTCAAAATCCCAAGAGAAGAATGGAGGAGAAGGGACTGTGGCATGGCCATCCACCCCAGCAGGGTGATTTCTCACTTTCTGTCTCTGTCTTTCCAGCTAACACAGACACCCTAAAGCAAAAATCTCTCTCAAAAAAAAAAGAGAAAAAAAAAAGAAGATCCAGAGGTGACATAGCATAGTGAAAACCAGAAACTAGAGACTTGCTCTGAAGTCACAGGTACCCTTGGGACATTTCCTGACTGTAATTGCTTAAAGTTTGTGTCTTTTTTTTTTTTTCCCCTCCAAGGCATGTATGCTCACCAGAGACACAGAGGCAGAGAGAGAGGGAATCTAAGAAATCATCTCCTCAGGAGAATGGCCACACTGCAATCCCCTCTTGTCTATTTTCCTTTCAGGATTTTGGGCATGTGCACATATACACACCTAGTGTGTTTCCCAAACTGTCATGTCTGAGACTTGAACCACAGGGTCAGCTAAGTGGGATTCAGTGCCTCAACCACCACACCACCTGATGGCCCAAAGTTTGAATCTTGATGCCCTGGAGAAATTGAAGAAATAGTTCTTGGGCCCAGAAAAAGAGTAGGGATTAGGGATAAACCTCTTTACAAAACTGGAACTATCCAAGGCCTACAGTTCAGAAAAAGGGGAAAATATCTATCCAAATGACAAGGACTATCTCAGTCCTGGCCTAGACTCTCAATTAAAAGGAGGGGAAAAAATGCTTTGGATAATTCATCTTTATACAAGAGCTGTCAAGCATACAAGAAGTAATAAAATTTACCTGTCCCCCAGAAGCTAGAATTGTTGCATGAAGTATAGTATAGTTGCTTGAAATGTATGAGAATATAAAATGAGAAAGGAGTCTCTTAAAAATAAAAAAGATCAGAGCCAGCAGGTGGCATGGTACTTGAGGTTCTAGACTCCCACAAGGTGGTTCAAGTCCCAGACCCGGAGGATTGAGATTCACGCCAGACGCATGTGCGTGTGTGCCCAGGATTCCAAGAGGAGACTGGAGAAGAAGGGATTTCTCACTTTCCCTCTCTCTTTTTCTGTCTCTCCAGCAAGCACATGCACCCAATAGCAAAAATCTCTCTTAAAAAGTAAATAAAATAATAAAAATGATCTATGACAGAAGGAAAATATTGAAATGAAACAATACAATTACATTAAAATCTTAAGAAAAAATATCTTAAAACCAGCTAGAGAGAAAATACAGATTACTTACAAAAGGAATAACAATGAAATAGATGGCAGACTTCTCAAGAGCAACAATAGAAGCCAGAAGACAGTGGGATAATATCTTCAGAGTGCTGAGAAAAAAATAATTGTCAGTACAGTTTTACACCCAGTTAAATCAACAGGCAAGAATGGCAGCACAACAAGATTATTTTCTAGTTACAAAAATTAAAACTGCAAGTTTTTACTAACAACAACAACAACAAAAACCTTTTCTAACATATTAATGACAAATAAAATGATCCCAGAAGCAAGGTAGAATGGTAGAGAAATGAAATGCAGATTAAAGGATAATATGTGAATAAATCCACAAGCAAATATCGTCATTATAAAAAATAACAATGATGCCCATTTTGGAGATTAAAGGAGAACAAAACAAAAATATCAGACAACAATAATGTATTAAATTGGAGAAGATGATCAAAATGAAAGCACTCTAAGATCCTTATATTGTCCTGAGGGAAGACAGACATTAATTTTAGCCTTTATTGAATTAAGTATGTTATTTGTTAAATGACACAAACAATGATAATAATTAAAGTATCAAAACAGGCAGGAATGTTCCCAAAATATTTATCTTCACCAGTAATGGCAGAAATCTTATTTCATTTTTTATCAACAAGATATTTTAAGTTATAATATTCAGTGTACAAAGGTATTTCAAGTTATGATGGTAAAAGTATAAAAAAATTTATACACTGCTACTACATTCCTATTAAAAATTCTGTAACAATGCAATCAAGATGTCCATTTCTTATCTCTCTATGCAACTTCAAGTCACTGCCATAACCACCACCAATTTATTTCATAATAGATACTATCCTTTATATCTATGCTTTTCAACTTCTTCACCTTAAAAACCTACAAGATTTTAAAATATAAGGCATTTGGCTTATTTTAACACTTGTATAAATCAGTATGTAAATCAAATAAACTGTGTGTATGGATTAAAGAAAATGTTTTAATATCCATGAAATATGTATAATTTTTCAAACCCATTACCATTAATAAAAACAGCAAAACTTGTGACTAGCATGTAGCAAAGTGGTTGAGGCACTCGAATCCCACGTGGCCAAGCAGAGTTTGAGTCCCGGACCCAAAGGCTTAAAATCACACTGGATGTGTACATACATGGCCAAAATCCCAGGAGAATAGAGGAAAAGGGAATTCGGAGGAAAAGGGAATTCAGTGTGGCTATCTCCCCTAAGGGGGGATGATTTCTCACTTTCCCTCTTTCTGTCTCTCTCTCTCTCTCTCTAGCAAGTGTACATGCCCTATGGCAAAGAAATCTTTAAAAAAAACAATATAACTTCATTCACATTGAAAGGAATTAGGTGCATCTGACAAAAATAATCAAGATAATCTTTTTTAATAATTATTTTCTATTTTAACTTTATTATTATTATTATTTTCCAATTAGATCAGAGAGAGACAGAAAGAGAGAGAGGGAAATTGAGAAAGCAAGTCACCAGGTCCGGGACTCAAATCACAGTAGGCTATGTGGGAGTCCAGCATCCTTAACCACTGCACCACCTGCCAAATCTCAAGATAATCTTTACATGCATGTAAATACTACACATTTTCCAAACTAAACAAGGGGGGAAATGGAATTACAATTTAAAAAACTTATAAATCATCCTGATTAAAGAAAGAAAATTAAAAATTAAGATTAGAATATAAAGAGTTAAGCAGAAAACATAAAATAGGGGAGAAATAAAGCCAAGCATATAATTAATAACACTTAATTGGAGTATGCCTTCAAACTCGAAAAATAAATTCTCAGATAATACCATATTACAGTGGTTACTAAACATGTTTAAATATTTGAACAACCTAGGGAGTTTTAAAAAATGACAGTGCGGCCAGCAGGTGACATGGTGGCTGAGGCGCTGGACTCCCACACGGCCAACCACAATTTGAGTCCTGGACCTGGCAGCTTGCTTTCTCACTTTCCCTTTCTCTCTGGTGAACACACATGCAAATTATAAAATGATAATAATAAATAAAATTAAATGTTAAAAATATTATATATTAAAAAAATAATGATACTGTGTCCTATGTGAAGAGATTGTAAGAGATTATTTGGTCTGGGCTGTAGCCTGGACTCTGTAATTTTTAGAAAGATCCCAGCTCTTTCTAAACTGCCTATAAGTTTGGAAACTGTTTCTGTATTGTTTTCCAAAGTGATTATGCCAATTGATACTTAAAAACAATGCATCTCTACCCAGATATAATTTATATACTTACAATTCATTCATTAAAGTGCACAATTGAATGGTTTTTGTATACTCAGAGTTGTACATCAATCGCCACAATCTAATTTTTAACATTTTATCAACCTAAAAAGAAACATTGTGCCTATCAGTAGGCCCTTCCCATTTCTCCTTTCTCCACTCCATTCTCTAGTCCTCTTTACCCTCAGTGCTGGACAACTAGTAATAATCTAATTTCTGCCTCTATATATTTGCCTAATGTGGGCACTATATAAATACAATCATAAAATATGTACACTTGTGTCTGATTTTTTTTACTTAGCAAGTTTTTCAAGATACATGCATGTTGTTCCAGGTTCATCCATTTGTAGCATGTATCAGAAGTTCATTCCTTTCATTGCTGAATAATATTCCAGTGTAAGCATGTATCAAATTTTATTCATCCATTTATCAGCTGACAATCATTTGGGTTGTTCCTACTTTCTAGCTATCGTGGATAACAAGGTATAGAGCATTTCTGCCTTCAAATGTTGTGAATGCTTGGTACTGTCAGACTGATTAATTTTTGCCAATCTAAGGCATGTGAAATAATTTTCTCACTGTTTCATTTTTTTTCCAAGATAGCCTCTTGCTATGTCACAATACTCCTGGCTCATCTCCCTGCTATATTACAGGTGCATCAGTAAGCTCGGCTCTTTTTTTCACAGGGTCTCTGTATTGTCTGGGCCAGTTCAGAGCTTGAGATCTTCCTGACAACCTTCCCAAGTCACTGGGTTTACAGGTGCATGCCACCACTCCTGGCGTTTAGGTTGGACCTGCAATCAAACCTGGCTTCTCATTTGGTTCCAGCCTGCCAGGCACAGCACCTTAGCAGTATTTGCCACTGTGGCTGGGCCTCTCACAGTGGTTTTAGTTTACTACACTTGATCTTAGCTAAAAAGCCAAAAAGTACCTGTGCATATATGTCCAAAATCCTAACAGGATAGAGAAATGAAAGAGAAGGAAATGCAGCATAACCACACCCCATGGGGTGGGGGGGGGGTTGCTTTCTCCTTATCTCCATTCGTTTTTCTGTCTCTCTGATAAGCACCAGGTGCCTATATGTAACCACTGCAATGTGTGTGTGTGTTTTCTTTAGAAAGATTTTTGTTACAGGGCATGTGTGCTCGCCAGAGAGACAGAGACAGAGAGACAGAAAGTGAGAATTACTCCCCCAGGGAAGAAGGTTAGGCTTCAATCATCCCCTGGGGGAATGGCCACACTGCAATCCCTTCTCTTCCACTCTCCTCTCAGGGTCTTGGGCATGTACGCACAAGCACTCAGTGTGAGTTTTAAGCCACCAAGTCCGGGACTTGAACAGTGGTCAGCCATGTGAGAGTCCAGCGACACAACCATTACACCATCTGCTGGTCCACATCCAGCGACAAAACACACAACCATTACACCATCTGCCAATATGTGGTTTTAATTTGCATTTTCTTTTCTTTGAACTATTACTATTTACCATCAATTTTTTTCAAAAATATTACTTACTTTTGGGACCAGCAGTTAGCGTAATGGCTATGTCGCTGGGCTCCCAAGCAGTTGACCGCAGTTCGCACCCTGGACCCGGTGGCTTCAAACTCACGCTGGGCGCGTGTGCGTGCGTGCCCAAGATCCTAAGAGGAGAATGGAGGAGAAGGGATTGCGGCATGGCCATCTCCCCTGGGGGTGATTTCTCGCTTTCTATCTCTCTGTCTCCCTCTGTCTGTCTGGCGAGCACACGTGCCCTATAGCAACAAAAAAATAAATATTACTTACTTTTTTATTGTCAATCTGCAGAACCCAGTTTCATTGTTGTTGAGATGCACTGCAAGTATTTTTACCCAATTTGTGGCTTGTCTTTCACTTTTTGTCTTTTAATAAAGAGGATAATTTTCATGTAGTCAAATTTTCAACCTTTTAATGCTTATTTTAAAATGAAGTAAACATGGGACCAGCAGTTGGCATAATGGCTATGTCACTGGACTCCCATGTAGTTGGCTGCGGTTTGAGTGCCAGACCCAGGAGCTTAAACTCATGGTGGGCGCATGTGCATGCACGTCCAAGATCCCGAGAGGAGAATGAAGGAGAAGGAATTGCGGCATGGCCATCCCCTGGGAGGGGTTGGGCGGGGGTGATTTCTCACTTTCTCTGTCTCTGTCTCTCTCTATCTTTCTGGCAAGCAAACGCACCCTATAGCACAAACCTCTCCAAAAAAATAAAGAAATAAAATGAAGTAAATAGGGCAGCTTCATAGTCTAACAGTTAAGGAAGAGAGATCCCACAGGGTTGACTGTGATTCCCAGCCCCAGAGGCCTGAAAAACATACCAGGAGTGCATGTGTGCATATCTGCCCAAAAACCTGACAGGACAGAGATCACACCCCATTGCTGGGGTGCTTTCTACCTCTTATCTGTTTCTCTGGCAAGCATATGGGCATTCTATCACTTTTTTTTTTTTTAAAAAAAGACCTAACCAGAACTTTAGAATTAATCTATTTGGTTCTCTTTCAAATTTATTTCTTTATGAATATTTCTTATTTTCTTTTCCTGTGATTTCTTTAAATATCGTACCAACAGCTTATATCTCTATCTAATAATTCTAATACACAAAGTTTTTTGGCCATGTAATTTGTTGTTTATCAGATTACCTATTATTCATCTATGACCTGTTTCCTTGTGGGGTTTGATGATCTTTGTAAACTCACCTTTTGTTGATCCTAATTTGTGAGAATTCTAAAAGCCTCTTAATTTCCTCCAGAAAAGATTTGCATTTGCTTTAGCCAGAAGCCAAAGGGCACCACCTTGGAGAATAAAATATCAATTTTTTTTTTACTCCTTTTTTCCTATTGCATAACTATCTTATTTCTTATAGCTCTATTATTCATTTTTCTCAAGACATTATTCTATAACTTCTACAAAGTTTTTATCTACCTCATGGTCTTTGCACATACTACTCCACTGGCCTAGAATAATGCTCCTCCAGATATTGGCCTGACTCTGTTCAATTTTTTTAAAAAGAATTATTTAATTTCATTTATTTTATTTTTTTATTTTTTCAATTCACCAGTGAGAGACAGCGAGAGAGAGAGGAAAAGTGAGAAAGCAAGCTACCAGGTCTGGGACTTGAACCACAGTCAACCATATGGAAGTCCAGCACCTCAACCATCACACCACCTGCTAGTTCCCTGACTCTGTTCAAAATATTATCTCTTCAAGGAGATAATTCCAAATCTACTTATTTAAAATGGGTCACTCTCAGGACCAGCAGGTGGTATGGTGGTTAAGGCGCTGGACTCCCACATGACCAACTGTGGTTTGAGTCCTAGACCTGGCAGCTTGCTTTCTCACTCCCTCTCTCTCTCAGGTGAGCACATGTGCCCTAGAGCAAATAAAAAAATAGTAATAATAAAAAAAATTAAATCAGTAATTTTTTTTCTTTTTTTTTTTCTTTTTGGAGAGGTTTTACACTATAGGGCGCGTGCGCTCGCCAGACAGGCAGAGAGAGACATAGAGACAGAAAGTGAGAAATCACCCCCCAGGGGGGATGGTCACGCTGCAATCCCTTCTCCTCCATTCTCCTCTCGGGATCTTGGGCATGCACACACACATGCCCAGCGTGTAAGCCACCGGGTCCGGGACGTGAACCACGGTCGACTACGTGGGAGTCCAGCGACATAGCCATTACGCTAACTGCTGGTTCCCAAATCAGTAATTTTTTAAAGTGCTTTAAAAATTAATAAAATAAAGCAAGTGTCTTACTTCCTTTTATTCTTTATTCTCCTACCCTTCTTTACCTTTATTTACACTGCTTATCACTACCTGATATTGTTAAATTTATTAAGTAAATGTACGTATATAAATATACACACGCACACTATACTTTTCTTTCCTTATTTTAAAAAATTTGGGGGGGGCAACAAGTGGTGTGGTGGTTAAGGGCACTGGACTCCCACATGGGCAATCACAATTAGAATCTCGGACCTGGCGACTTGCTTTCTCACTTTCTCTCCCCTCCCCCCCCATTCTGTCCCTCTCTGGTCAAGTTGAAATAAATAAAGTTAAATAAAAAATTTGTGGTGTATACTTGGTGATTTTATACACAGGGTCTTGCTGTGCTGTGACTCCCTGTTTCAGTTCCCACGTAGCTGGAACTACATGTGTGTGCCCAGCTTTTTTAAGAATGGCCAGCAGGTAGCATGGTGGTTGAAGCGCTGGACTCTCATATGGCTGACCACAATTCGCATCCTGGACCTGGTGGCTTGTTTCTCACATTTCCCCCTCTCTCTGTGTGTATCTCTCTCTGGTCAAATTAAATAATAATAATAACAAATAAAGCTGAATACATAATTCCTTAAAAAATAAAATAAAATATATTAAAAAAAAATAATGGGATGTGAATCAAACACAGGCCTCTTATATGACCCTGTCTGCCAAGCAGTAGCGTTCATCATGTACTACCATGGCTGGGCCTGTTCTTTACTTATTTTGTTTTTTTTTCTATAAGAATATAAATTTTAGTAGAGTAAGAACCTCGTCTAGATCATTATTTCTCCAATATCTACTATAATCCTTGACATAAAGTAGACCCTTAATATCTTTTGAATACATGAACACATTTTCAAAATAATTATTTTATTTATTGTTATTATTAATTTAGTTAAATTTTATTTATTCATTCACTTTAATTTGAACAGAGAGACACAGAGAGAGAAAAGGAAAGTGAGAAACCAAGACACCAGGTCTGGGACTTGAACCAGTCAGTCATGTGGGAGTTCAGTGTCACAACCACCACACAACCTGCTGGCCCAATACATGAACACATTTTCAAAATAATTATTTTATTTATTATTATTATTAATTTTTAATTTGCTATAGGGCACATACACTCACCAGTTCAGGACAGGGGCGCATGCAGAGGGAAAGTGAGAAAACAAGTTGCCCAGTCTGGGACTTGAACCAGTCAGTCATGTGGGAGTTCAGTGTCACAACCACCACACAACCTGCTGGCCCAATACATGAACACATTTTAAAGAATGGAGATGATGATATAAATTTAAATTACCACACTGGACTCCCACATGCCAGATCAGTTTGAGCCTGAACCTGGAAGTTTCAAATTCATGCCATGTGCATGTGCACCCAAAATTCTGAGAAGGATTGTGTGGTGATTTCTCACTCACACTCTCTCTCTAGAGAGCTCACGCACCCTATAGCAAAAAACAAAAATGATAAGCTTTCTTAGGCAATCATGTGTTTGTCTTGAGCTTCTTTCTAATAAATGACAATTCTAGCAAAGTTTTTTTTTAAGAGAGATTTTTTGCTATAGGGCGCATGCACTTGCCAGAGACACAGAGACAGAGAGACAGAAAATGACAAATCAACCACCATTCCCCCCCGCCCCCAGGGAAGATGAACATGCCACAGTCCTTTCTCCTCTCAGGATTTTGGGCACACACACACAAGTGCCCAGCATGAGTTTTAAGCCACTGGGTCCAAGACTCGAACCATTACGTAACCATTACACTATCTGTTGGTCCCACAAAGTTCTTAATATGCAAAATACAAATCTGTTCATATGTAATATTCAACTACTAAGCACATAGAGAAGAATGTGCTATAAGTAATGGATCATGGAGGCAGAGGGAAGCATGATAGTTTAGGCGCTGGACTCCCACATGGCCAACCACAGTTTAATCCCAGACCTTATGGTTTGCTTTCTCACTTTCCCTCTTTCTCTTTCTCTGGTGAATTAAAAATAATGATAATGATAATAAATACAATTAATGGGACCAGCAGTTGGCATAACAGGCTATGTCACTGGACTCCTATGTAGTCAACCACAGTTTGAGTCCCAGACCCAGTGGCTTAAACTCACGCCAGGCATGTGTGCATGTGTGCCTAAGATCCCAAGAGGAGAATGGAAGAGAAGGGATTGCCGCATGGCCATCCCCCCTGGGGGGTGACTTCTCGCTTTCTGTCTCTGTCTCTCTCTGTCTTTCTGGTAAGCACACACGCCCTATAGCAAAAACCTCTCCAAAAAATAATAATAATAAATAAATAAATACAATTTAAAAATTATTTTTTGAAAAAAGTTTTTTAAATGGATTGTGTTCAGACCAATTGTTAGTGAAATGTATAGACCCACCCTATCAGTATACAAATCATATAAATCTATTTGATCCGAAAATCCATATATTTCTGCATCTTTTTTTTAAATTTGTGATGAGGCCTGTGAATTATTTAGTGCTCCTTTAGCACATTAATAACAATGCACAGCTTGTTTTTTTCTGACAATAATGCAAGTATCTCAGAATTCAAATGTAGCTCCTAGATCAAGGCAGATGGTGAGAAGATAAGCATAATAAGACACTTTCTAAGGCACTTTGAAGGATGTAGATAATAACAGTAAACTATGAAACTTAGTCTATTTCTAGTCATTTCAAACCATTTATTTGAGAATAATAAAAAACTCAGTTAATTATTTAAAAAGCAACCTTGAAATAAAAGCAGTTAGAGCAGCCACTCCAAAAGCAGATTCTAAAATAAAAAGGGCAGATACCCTTACCTAGTGACACAAAGTTGTTGTAGTTCTCCAACATCACATCTCTATATAAATCCCTTTGAGCAGAGTCCAGGCATTCCCACTCTTCCTGAGAAAAGTCAATGGCAACATCCCTGAACATCACTGATCTCTGAAATAACAAACAAAATATTAATTGTGGAAATAAAGAAAATGTTTTTTCAATGGAGGGGGGTTGATGAGGAATACTCCACAAAGAGCGCAACAGAGCAAACAGGCTAGGAAGTGCCAACGTGTTCCTGATTATTCTAATTGCTGAAGGGTATTTTCTACATATAGAACATTTAATCATACAATATATTTGGGGACTAATAAGGTAAATCCAATGGCTCAATTAAAAGTAATGGCATACATAAGCATCCTAAATAATATGTATGCTGTATGTCATACATTCACAATAAACATAAGTTTCTCTTTCTTCTCTACTTAAGAAATTAATAAAAAGAATTGGGAATTGTGTGTGTGTGTGTGTGTGTGTGTGTGTGTGTGTGAAATCTGTTTGTTATTATTCTTTTTAATTTGCTATAGGGCAAATACATTTGTAAAAGAGAGAGTGAAAAGGCAGTCCCCAGGGTGGGCTTTTTAATTTGCTATAGGGCAAATACATTTGCCAGAGAGAGAGTGAAAAGGCAGTCCCCAGGGTGGGTGTCACACAGCAATCCCTTCTTCTCCATTCTCCTCTAAAGATTTTGGGCAACCACACATATCCAGCATGTTTTTCAGGCTGCTGGGTCAAACTATGCCATCAGTCATATAGGACACAGCCTCCTTAAGCATTAGGCCACTGGCTGGCCCTATGAGGTTGTATAAGATTTGCAAAAAATTAAACAATTTATTGAGTGGAGTGGTAACAAGATGGCTACAGAGACAGTGGAGCTCCATAAGCTGAAGCTTGCTGAACTAAAGCAAGAACATCTAACTCGTGGTTTGGAGACCAAGGTTTTAAAACAATATCTCATCAACAGACTTCAGGCTTATCTAGAAGAGCATGCTGAAGAGGAGGCAAATGAAGAAAATGTACTAGGAGATGAAACAGAGGAAGAAACAAAGACAGCAGAATTGCTTGTCAAGAGGAAGAGCCCCTTGAAAAAAGTGTTGATGTGGCAGCAGAGAAAAAAGTGGTAAAAATTACTTCTGAAATACCATAGACTGAGAGAATGCAGAAGAGGGCTGAACAATTCAATGTACCTTTGAGCTTGGAGAATAAGAAATAAGAAATAAGAAAGCTGCTTTTGCAGCTAGATTTGGGATTCTTCAATTCCAACAAAAGACCTGCCATCTGACATCAACCCTGTGATTAACCTGGATAAGTTAAAGGAAAGAGCTCAGAGATTTGGTTTGAATGTCTCTTCAATCTCCAGAAAGTTTAAAGATGATGAGAACTTGAAAAAGAGGAAGGAGGGATTTCCAATTTGGGTTTTTTTTAAAAATTATTTTTAAATATTAAATTTTTCAGTTTTTTTTTAGTTTTTCTCGTAGTTTTTCTTCTCTTTTTCTCTATTTCTTGTTTTTTTTTGTTGTTGTTGTCGCTGTTGTTTCTCTCTTTCTGTTTCCTTTTCTGCACACTCCTCGAC
>NW_006198801.1:335253-335694 GCF_000334495.1 Tupaia belangeri chinensis
TCTTTCTCTCTCTCTGTCTCTCTCTGGTCAAATTAAAATAAATGAATGAATAAATAAAATAAGTAATTATATTAAAAAAAAAGTTTCAGGAGGAAAGAAAACACGAAAACTGCTTTTATCGAGTTAAAAAATGCGTATTTGATGACTGCAGTAAGCTATATAGCCCCAGCTAGGTGCTACTTTATAGTATGTTCACTCTAGTCACTGAGGTTTATGCCTAAAGTCAGAATTGTCTTCATGTGTATATATGTATATATCAGCTGTGCTTGCTATTGGAAATATTTAGACTAATTAAGTTCATTAGCAAATCAATTAAATGGGGGGAAAAGGCATAGAAAGCCACCATAGATACCAGACACAATGTAGGAGGAGGGTGGGACACGGCAGAGGGTGAGGGATAGGGAATCAAGGATGGAAAAAAAAAGGCAAAATATACAGGAA
>NW_006198801.1:335904-339441 GCF_000334495.1 Tupaia belangeri chinensis
CTTGATTGAGCCAATATACAGCATATTCTGGATGGGAAATCTCATTTTATATGCTGTAGTGATGTATAGTGAATTAATGTAAATAAATAAATTTAAATTAAAAATTAAAATAAAAAATAGAAAAGAAAAAACTTATTGAAGCTTCAGATTCATCATTATATCAGAGTATTACATCATAAGCATCTTCTTTTCACCAATTATTTAGTAAATGAGTCTATCCACAGTTGCACATTCTACTAAGACACTGTGCTCCACAGGCGGGACATCAGAGTCGTGGGTTCAAGTCCTGGTCCAAACGAAAGCCTGGGCATGGTCACATGCCTCTGTGACTCCAGGATAAAGCATGATCATGAACTTAAAGTGGGCCTGGGCAATACAGTGAGATTCTAAGAAATAAGTGTGAGATTGGTGGTATATACCCATAGTCTAGATAGGAGTCTGAGAGGAGAATCTTGACATCGTGCTAATATTCATCAATTATGCATTCCTGGGGAAAATCTCTGATCTCACTTTATTTCATTTCCAATAATTTTCCTAATCCTAAATTCATAAAATGGGCCAGAAGGTGGTATGGAGGTTAAGGTGCTAGATCCCACATAGCTGACTGTGCAGCTTGAGTCCAGGACCTGGTGGCTTGAAAATCACACAGCGTACATGTGTGTGTGTGCCCAAAATTCCTAGAGAAGACTAGAGGAGGGACTGTGGTATGGTCACTCCTCCTAGAGGGGTGATTTCTCACTTTCCCTCTCTCCTCTCTCTTTTTCTGTCTGTGCATCTCTCTCTCTGGTAAGTACATGTGCCCTAGAGCAAAAACTTTAAAAGTTCATAAAGCATATGAGCTCTTGACACATACTAAGATTGCGCCCAACTAAAGCTCAACTCCTACCTTGTGTAACTGTTAAGTTAGGTCCAAAGAGAAGTTCAAAAGTTTTTCATGTGTGGTGCTATTTAACATCCTTCTCTATCTAACATATTTGGAGGAAACACTATTGCTTACAAAAATGGCACAAATTCTAGAGCACATTATTTTTTTAAGAATTATTTTATTTAACTTTATTTATTTATTTTAATTTGACCAGAGAGGGGCGGAGTGAGAGAGAGGGGAAAAGTGAGAAAGCAAGCCACCAAGTCCAGGACTCAAACTGCAGGCGGCCATGTAGAAGTCCAGCGCCCTTGACAACCATGCCACCCACCGGCCCCCAGAGCACATTCTTAAGTGCAGTCAGTTAGGAAGGAAGTTTCAAAAATAAAGAATGGAAAATGCATATATCCTATAACAAACTAATTAAGAAGAAGGCAAAAAAATACCAATTCACTTGAACCATAGTTTTTAGAAGTGCAGGAAATGACTAGTTTTCTTATGGATTTCTATCTTAGAAAAGAGAAGAACCTAGAAAAGGCTGAAGTGAGGAAGAAAAATCAGAATCATGAGACCAGGCTTTTTGCAAAGCAACAAATGCTTAAATTAGAATGATCTTTGTTGCTCTCTTCTCATCTCTTGTTTCCACCCAAAAAACACACCTAAGGGAGACAGATGTACATGGGCGTCCTTACTGGGGGTCAAACTGCTCTCTGCACAAAAAGAAAATATTTATAACATCTTATCATTTCTGAAATGAAACTCATAAATAATATGACACATCTATACACATTATGTCAAAAACGGAGATAATAACCAATTTACATTTTAACATATTAATGATCATATACAGCTACACCAGAAAACACAAATAATTAAATGTTTATGCTTCCAACAATTTATAGTGAACAAATCTAGGTTTATAAGGCAATGATTTTTAATGACACCTTTTATTTATATGTGACATTCTGAAATAAAGGCTAAATGTGTATCTATTAATGTTTATGCATAGAATAAGCAGAAATGCATTATCTACAAATGGAGGCTTCTACTTACTACTGGCTAGTCAAATATCACAAGCATTATTGCCATGAGTGTTGTCACTTTGAAATGATTAAACATTTTTGAAACGGCTAGGGCCAGTAGGTGGCATTGTGGTGAAGGCACTGTACCCCCACATGGCCAACAGCAGTATGAGTCCTGACCTGGTAGTTTGCTTTCTCACTTTCCCTCTCTCTCTGTCTCTGTCTCTCTCTGGTCAAATTTAAAAAATAATAATAATAAACAAAGTTAAATAAATAATTCTTTAAAACTTTTTTTGAAATGGTAATTTCTGAATAAAATAAAGTACAATATTTCCTCCATTAAACCGTAGTTGGGACCAGCAGTTAGCATAATGGCTATGTCACTGGACTCCCATGTAGTTGACCACAGCTTGAGTCCTGGACCCAGTGGCTTAAACTCACGCTGGGTGCGTGTGCGTGTGTGCCCAAGATCCCAAGAGAATGGAGGAGAAGGGATTACAGCATGGCCATCCCTCCTGGGGGGTGATTTCTCGCTTTCTGTCTCTCTCTGTCTTTCTGGCAAGCACACACGCCCTATAGCAAAAACCTCTCCAAAAAAAGAAAAAAAAAATTAAACCGTAGCTGCAGTCCTCGAAGATTTGGCTAGTAGTAAAACCATTCAACAATAGTAAAATAGATAAACTCAGCAATTTGAAAAAAATTATGCAACAAAAAAAAACTTTGCGAGCAGTTCTAGACCCAGATAATTATAAGCACTTCCCCCCCCTAGTTATGGTCATTTTATTTTCTTCTCAACATTTATTTAAATCCAGAGATTAAACGGAAACTGGTCATAAGTGTCGTCTTCACTCACACCTGGCTAGCCAGGGGGTCAGGAGAGTGAAGACTGGGCAGAAAATCTTCAGTTGTCCCTGAAAGGGGCCACTTAGAGCTCAAATGTACATGGCTTGTGATTGGACTGTCCTGGCTAGATCTTGGGGCCAAGAGGGTGAAGCCTATGGTCCTCATTTTGCAAGTCACAATTTTTTCTTACATACTGGAAGACATCCAGATTAGAAACTGGCAAACTATTACCCACAAGGGTTTTTTTTGTTTGTTTTTTTGTTTGTTTGTTTTTTAATAATACTGGAACACAGCCATATTCATTCTTTTATATATTGCTATTGGCCACCTTCATACTACAGTGGTAGAGCGAACTAACTACAACAGAGACCATAGGCCCAGAAACCCTTAGAGAAAAGGCTAAGTAACCTACAGTCTAGATCTGTTACCCAAGTCCTTCAAAAACCAGAAGACTTTCCTATAATCCCAGTTATTTTAACATCCAAATGTAACCAGACAGGGCTGTTTCCATAGCCTCATGGTGAAGGGAGCTGGATTTCACATGGCCAACCATGGTACAAGTACTGGCCCCAGCGGCTTGAAAAATGTGCCAGACACATGTATATGTGTGCTCAAAATCCTGACAAGATAGAGAAGTGGAGGAGGGATTGCAGCATGACTGCACCCCACTGGATGCTTTATTCCCCATCTCTCTGGCAAGTATACACCCTTTGGCAATTAAAAAAAAATAGGTACTGGGGTCAGCAGGTGGATAGAGGTTAAGGTGCTGGTCTCCCACTTGGCCGACTGTGGTTTGAGTCCTGGACCCAG
>NW_006198801.1:340233-342915 GCF_000334495.1 Tupaia belangeri chinensis
GAAGGGTGCATGCACTCACCAGAAAGACAGAGAGAGACAGACAGACAGAAAGCGAGAAATCACCCCCCAGGGGGGATAGCCATGCCGCAGTCCCTTCTCCGCCTTTCTCCTCTCAGGATCTTGGACATGCATGCACACACGCCTGGTATGAGTTTAAGCCACTGGGTCTGGGGCTCAAAACACAGTCGACTACATGGGAGTCCAACAACATAGTCATTACGCTACCTGCTGGTTCTTGCTCATCTTAACAATCTAAAAAAAATTACAATAAAAAGAAAAAATCATAATTTCATTAAAGTTCGTCAGAGAACTGGTGAGTTAAACTCCAACAAGTGCCAACCTCTTTTTTTTTTTTTTTTAAGTGAGAGATTTCTGCTAAAGGGCATGTGTGCCAGAGAAAGACAGAGAGACAGAAAGAGAGAAATCACTTCCTCCCAGGGGATGGCTACACCGCAATCCCTTCTCCAATCTCCTCTCAGGATTTTGGGCATGCACACGCACCTAGTCTGAGGTGTTTTTGTTTTGTTTTGTTTCGTTTTTTTAACAGATGATAATCAATTTATTAAAACAGTTAATTTAGGCATCTGCATGGTGACTTCAACTTCAACTCCTGGTTCAATACTGATGGAAGTAACCTTTTTAACAATCTCAGAAGGACTATGCAAATCAATGAGTCACTTGTGAATTCTCATCTGGAAATAATCCCAATTCTTAGAACCTTCTCCACAAGGTATTTTTCTTGTAGTGATTCTCAAACTCTTGGTAGGCATCCAAACTGGTCCTTTCATCTTGAGATTCTTTTCCTTTGCACTTCTGATTAAGTCAGCACACATTTCCTCCAGGGACTTTACATTTCGGCTGGTTAAAGTAATTCTAATTCAGTGAACGGTGACCTCTGGCTCCATGGGTGTTTTTCCAGTATCTTCAAAAGCCGTGGCTGCAGGACGGCTTTCTCACCCCCCTTTTCCTCAGACAGCGGTAAGTCAGGAGCAGAGAGGGCTGACGAGAGCTTCGTGCCACCTGCATCCGCTTCTTCTGCTTGATTTTTTTTTTTTAAACAGAAGGGGTTTTTATTATTATTATTATTATTTTAATTTTTATTTATTCATTCATTTATTTTAATTTGACCAGAGAGAGACAACAGAGAGAGAGAGAGAAAGGGAGAAAGGAAGCTGCCAGGTCTGGGACTCAAACCTTGGTCGGCCATGTGGGAGTATCCAGCACCTCAACCACCATGCCACCTGCTGGTCCCCAAGTTGTTTTTTTCTTTTTGAGAGACAGAAAGTGAAGAATCATACTCCCAGGGAGGATGGCCACGCAGCAATCCCTTCTCTTCCATTTTCCTCTTGGCATCTTGGGCACACATACACACACACACACACACACACACACACACACACACCCCGGAGTTTAAGTCGCTGGGTCCGGGATTCAGACCGTGGTAAGACTATGTGGGAGTCTAGCTACATAATCATTACACCAACTGCTGGTCCCAAGCCTGGCGTGAGTTTTAAGCCACCAGGTCCAGGACCGGAACCGTGGTCGACTATGAGGGAGCCCAGCAATATAACCATTACACTATCCTCTGGTCTCCCCCCCTTTTTTATTTTAATTTTTGTCATAGGGTGCATATCATCACCTGAGAGAGACAGTAAGAAACAAAGAGAGGAAAAATGAGAAATCTTCTCTTGGGGGAATCATTCCAATTAAAAGAGTATCAAGGGGAACCAGCAGTTAGCATAATGGCTATGTCGCTGGACTCCCACGTAGTCGACTGCAGTTTGCGTTCCAGACCCAGTGGCTTAAAACTCACGCCGGGCGCGTGTGTGTGTGCCCAAGATCCCGAGAGGAGAATGGAGAAGAAGGGATTGCGGCGTGACCATCCCCCCCGGGAGGTGATTTCTCACTTTCTGTCTCTATGTCTCTGTCTGTCTGGCCGAACTACACGCGCCCTATAGTGAAAAACCTCTCAAAAAAAAAAAAAAAAAGAGTATCACTCAAACTGTGGTTGTCCATGTGGGAGTTAAGCGATGTAACTAGTATGTCATCTACTGGTCCCCACATATGCTTTCTTAGGCTTGGTATTTGTACATTTTTGTTTTGTTTCATTTTGCTATAGGGCATGTGTGCTCACTGGCATGGAAGTGGGGAGAGAAAGAAAAATTACCGGGTTCGGATCCGGCAGCTTGAAACACACAGGGCATGTGTGCCCAAAATCCCAAGAGGAGAATGGAAGAGATTGTGGCATGGCCATCCCCTCTTAGGGGGTGATTTCTTGTTTTCTGTGTTTCTATTTCTCTAGTGAGTACACACACCCTATAGCAAAAATGTAAAAAAAAAAAAAAAAAAAAAAACAAAAAAAGAAAAAAAAGAAAGAAAGAAAGAAAAGAAAGCATGTGTGCTTGTATTAATGTAAGACAAAATAGACATCAACACAAAGAGAAATATTAAAGCTAAAGAAGATCAATACATCAGTCAAACCTAAATGTGTAGAGATTTAACAAGAAGGCTTCAAAATATATGAAACGAGGGCCAGCAAGTGGCATGGCGTTCAAGGTGCTGGATTCCCACATGACTGAATGCAGTTTGAGCCCTAGACCTGGTGGCATGAAAATCACACTGGGTGCATGTACTTGCAAGTCCAAAATCCCAGGAAGAAAATGGAGAAGGGATTGCAGCATG
>NW_006198801.1:342958-361573 GCF_000334495.1 Tupaia belangeri chinensis
ATATATACACACACACACAAAGTACAGCAAAAATGAACAGAACTAAAGAAAGAGACAAACCCATAAGAAAAGATAAAAATTTTAAAATCATTTACTCAGTAATTGATACAACAAATATACAGAAAAATTGGTAACAATCCAGGGGTTTTATACATTTTATCAAGGACCATGACCTAATTGATATACATATAGAATACCACTCCCAATCATCAAGTGCTGAGCTGAAGTGGAGAGAGTTGAAGTGCCTATTAAGACAATAAGCCAAGGGGAACCAGCAGTTAGCATAATGGCTATGTCGCTGGACTCCCACATAGGCGACCGAGGTTCACGTCCCGAACCCGGTGGCTTAAAACTCACGCCGGGCGTGTGTGCGTGCGTGCCCAAGATCCCAAGAGGAGAATGGAGGAGAAGGGATTGCAGCGTGACCATCCCCCCTGGGGGGTGACTTCTCGCTTTCTGTCTCTCTGTCTCTCTCTGTCTGTCTGGCGAGCGCATGCGCCCTATAGCGAAAAAACCTCTCCAAAAAAAAAAAAAAGACAATAAGCCAAGTAACTGCCATATTGTTCTCTATAGTGGCTGCACTTGCTAATTTATATTTCTACCAACAGTGTAGGAGAGCTCCCTTTCACTGCAGCCTCACCAACACTTACCATTCTTTATTTCTTTAATCTTAGCCATTCTGACTGGGGTTAGGTGGCATCTCATTGTGGTTTTGATTTGCATCTTATGATAAGGGATGTTGAGTATTTTTTCATAAGCTTTTTGACTGTTCATGTCTTCTCTGTTCAGCTCACTTGTCCACCTTCTAAATGGATTTTTTGTTTGTTTGTTTTTGCAGGAAAGCTGCTTGAATTCCCTACATATTCTGGTTATCAGTCCCTTATCTGAGGGAGAGTTTGCAAAATATATTCTCCCATTCCAAGGGTTGTCTCCACTGTAATTACTGTTTCTTTTGCTATACAGAACCTTTTTTAACCTAATATAATCCCACTTGTCTATTTTCAGGATGACTGCCTATGCTTTGGGGGCCTTATTTAAGAACTCTATGCCTACTCTGATGCTAACCACAAAAGGAACTACTACATGATCTAGCAATTACACTCCTGGGTATCTATCCAAAGGATAAGAATACAATCAGAAAAACATGTGAACATCCATGTTTATTGCAGCATTATTCACAATTGCTAAGACATGGAACCAACCCAAATGTAAGAACAGATTAATAGATTTAAAAAATGTGGCACATATACATGATATAGTACTACTCAACCATAAAAAAAGAAAAAGAAAAAAAAAAGAGAGAGAGACCTTGGCATTTGATAGAAAGTGGATGAATACTGAAGATTTAATTCTAAGTGAAGCAAGCCAGACTATGAAAGACAGGCATTGCATGTCCTCACTTAATATATACTAAATGTCAGCACTCCATGTCAGAAACCAAAAGACTAGAAGGTATAAGAGCATGGACAGCAACTATGGATACTAGAAACCATATGGGAGAGAGATGGGCAAAGGTGGGGAGAGTTGGAAGGAATCAAGGAGAAAAAAAAGCAAAATATTACAGAACACAAAAATGAAAAATTATTTACTGATGATGATGTATATGGGAATATCTTTGACTAGACTAATATGCAGTATATTTGTGCTAGGAAAATTCATTTTGTACAACTGTAACTATTTTGTTTAAAAAAAAAAAAAGGCAAGCAAAAATAAGTAAAACACAGAGAAAGCCCTGACTTCCCCACTGCTCCATTTTCCCCCCATGGAAAAGCACTGGGACAAGATCAGGCAGATCAGTGCAAATGGAGAATCATTATCACTGCCCAAGGAACACTCAACGAAAGGCTCCTGTAGATTTATGGACAGATATCAGGAGAGGGAGATGAGGGAATGACCAGGAGCAGAAAAGTACTGAGTATTAAATAAGAGAGAACAGAGTCTTCCAGGTTTTCCTCCCTCCCCTTCATAAGGATGTCCTGACAGAGGATTCTAATAAAGAGGCCTTCTAATGGAAGAGACTGGGCTACTAATACAAATATGCTTAAGAGCATGGCTGGTGAGAGGGGGTGAGTCCTTGAGTGTAACTCTCTCTGGTCAAGTCTGAGAGCTCACAAGTAGGATTTTGGCAGGAGTCAGACTCTTTGCCAATAACCACAATAAGCATACTCTTTACAAGAGCATGTGTGGGAAGGTCGGCAAAATAAACCAGATGCTGGGTCATAAAACAAGTATCAGGACCAGTTAGCGTAATGGCTATGTCGCTGGACTCCCATGTAGTCGACCATGGTTCGCGTCCTGGACCTGGTGGCTTAAACACACTAGGCGCATGTGTGTGCATGCCCAAGATCCCAAGAGGAGAATGGAGGAGAAGGGATTGCGAAGTGGCCATCCCCCTGGGGGGTGATTTCTCACTTTCTGTCCCTCTGTTTCTCTCTGTCTTTCTGGCAAGCGCACACACCCTATAGCAAAAACCTCTCTAAAACAACAACAACAACAACAAAAATAAGTATCAATGAACACTAAAAAACTGAATCACACTGAGTATATTCTCTGGTCTTTGTGTACACGTTAAGTTAGAAACTAATAACAACAGGAGGCCTAGAAGAAGTCCTAAATAGTGGTAAACTGGACCTATTTCTTCTTCCTTTTTTTTTCTTTTTTTTAGATTTTGGTTAAAGGGTGCGCATGCTCATCGGAGAGGAGACAGTGAGAGGGAAAGTGAGAAATCACCCCTGAGGGGGGATGTCATGCCACAATTCCTTCTCTTCCATTCTGTTCTCAGGATTTGGGCACACATGCACGTGTGCCTGGACTGATTTTCAAGTCACAGGTCTGGGACTCGAACCATGGTTGGCCATGTGGTAGTCCAGCACCTTAACCACCATGCCACCTGCTGACCCCCAGATTCTTTTTTTTAATTGGCAAAGGGTAAGTATGCTTGCCAGAGAGAGACACTGAGACAGAGAGAGGAAGCACTCCTCAATGGGGCATGATCATGCCACAATTCCTTATCCTACATTTTTCCTCCTATTGGGATTTTGGGCATACATGCCTAGCTCGAAGAAACTGAACACATTTCTAAATAACCAATTGAGGGACCAGCAGTTGACGTAATAGCTATGGTGCTAGACTCCCATGTAGTCAATCAAGGTTCGAGTCCTGGACCCGGTGGCTTAAAACTCATGTGGGGTGCATTTGCGTGCGTGCCTAAGATCCTGAGAGGAGAATGGAGGAGAAGGGATTGTGACGTGGCCACCACCCCTGGAAGGTGATTTCTCGCTTTCTGTCTCTCTGTCTCTCTCTGTCTTTCTGGCGAGTGCACACGCCCTATAGCAAAAAAAAAAAAAAAAAACCTCTCCAAAATAAATAAATAAATAAATAACCAATTGATCAGAGAAGAAATCACAAAAAAGTATGCAGAACTAAAGACTACAAAAACGTGTCAAATTTTATGGGCTGTAGCAAAAGCAGTATTTACAGAAAAAACTATAGCTTTAAATGCTTATATTAGGAAAAAAGTAATATAAAAGGTCAATGATTTAGGTTCCTACCTTAAGGAACTGCAAAAGAACTGCAAATGAGGGACTAGCAGATAGCGTATTGCTTATATGGCAATATTTCAGACTCCCACATGACCAACCACTATGCAAATCTCGGGTCGGGGGCTTGAAACTCACACCAGATACATGTGCATGCATGTCCAAAACCCTGAGAGAAGAATGGAGGAGAAGGGATTGTGGCATGTCCATTCTCCCCAGGGGTGAGTTCTCACTTTCTATCTCTGCCTCTCTGGCAAGCACACATGCCCTATGGCAAAAATCTCTCTCCAAAAAAAAAAAAAAGAATAAATGATGCCCCAGCCCCAGAGTAAGAAAACAAGAAATAATAAAAATAAGCACAAAATCAGCTATGTAAAATGAATTACAACAGCGAATAGCGCCAAACTCAAAAATGGGTTCATCCAAAAGATTAATACAATTTCTAAACCCCTAACAGGTGTTCCATGAAAACAAACAAAAATTTAAAAGTAGGAGACTGGATTACAGATTTTATAGACATTAAAAGGGTAATACTACTCTATACCAAATAAATCTGACAATTTGAATGATAGGGACAGGTTCCTTAAAACACAAATGGCCAGGACCAGCAGATGACATAATGGTTACATGGTTGACCACACTTCAACTTCCAGACCTGGTAGCTTAAAACTCACACAGGGCACATATGTGCCCAAAATCCCAAGAGGAAAATGGAGAAGGGATTATGGCATGGCCATCCACCCCTAGGGGGTGGTGATTTCTCGCTGTTTGTCTCTCTATCACTCTGCCTCTCCAGCAAGTGCATGCGCCCTATAGAAAAAAAAAAAAAAAAAAAAAGCAAAGGCCAAAAGTCACACATGAAGAAAAAGGAATATAAATCAGCCCACATATAGTAAAGAATTTGAATTTGCCATTTTTTTGTTATTTATTTATTTATTTTAGAGGTTTTTGCCATGTGCACTCATTGGAGAGAAAGGTGGAGACAGTGAAAAGGAAAGTGAGAAATCAGCCTCTGGGGTAAGGGGGATGGCTATGCCACAATTCCTTCTCCTCCATTCTCTTCCTGGGATCCTGGGCATGCATGCGTACGCACCCAATGTGATTTTCAATCCACCAGGTCTGGGACTTGAACTGTGGTCGGCCATGTGGGAGTATAGAAACACATTCACTATACAACCTGTTGGCACCAAATCAGTCATTTTAAAACAAAACAGGGACTAGCAGGTGGAGTGTTGGTTAAGATGCTGGACTCCCATATGGCCTACTGCAGTTCGAATCCTGGACTTAGCAGCTTGAAAATTATGCTAGGCATATGTGCATGTGTGCCCAAATCCTAAGAGTAGAATAGAGGAGAAGAGATTATGGTGAGACCAACCTGGGTGATGGTTTCTCACTTTCCCTGTCTCTCTCTGGCAAGCTCCCATGTCCTATAGCAAAAACCTAAACCAAATAAACAAACAATAAAACAGAAAACAGGGCTGGTGCCATAGCCTGGTAGTTAAGGGAGCCAGATTCCATGTGGTTGATCCTGCACTTCAAATCCTGGCCCCAGTGGCTTGAAAAACATGCTTGGACAGGACCCGCAGTTAGCGTAATGGCTATGTGGCTGGAATCCCACGTGGTTGACCGCGGTTCACGTCCTGGACCCGGTGGCTTAAAACTCACGCTGGGCGCATGTGGGTGCGTGCCCAAGATCCCGAGAGGAGAATGGAGGAGAAGGGATTGTGGCGTGACCATCCCCCCTGGGGGGTGATTTCTCACTTTCTGTCTCTATGTCTCTCTCTGTCTGTCTGGCGAGCGCACGCGCCCTACAGTGAAAATCTCTCAAAAAAAAAAAAAATGCTTGGAGGACCAGCAGATAGTATAATAGTAACGTCACTGGACTCCTATGTAGTCAACTGAAATTCAAGTCCTAGACCTCACCTGGCGGCTTTAAACTCAAGCCAGACACATGTGCATGCATGCCCAAATCCTTAAAGAATAGAGAAGGAACTGCAGTGTGGCCATCCCCCCTGAGGGGGGGGGTGATATTTTGTTTTCTGTCTCTCTGTCTCTCTGTCAAGTGCAAGCACCCTAATAGCAAAAATCTCTCTAACAAAAAACACCACCAACAACACCACTCTGGGAGGAATAAGCAGGTTGGCATGGTGGTTAAGGGTGGTTAAGGCACGAGACTCCCACAGGGTCAACTACAGTTTGAGTACTGGACCTGGAGGTTTGCTTTACTTTCTCTCTCTCTCTCTGATGAGCATGTGTGTCCTGTAGCAAATTAAAAACAGTAACAATGATGAAAAAAATTAAATAAATAATTCACACATACGAAAAAAAAAAAGAAAAGAAAAACAAGCTGGGAGTGTATATGTGCATGATATATACATGAAAACCCAACAGGATGGAGAAATGAAGAAGGGATTGTGGTGTGACCATGACCCATTGGTGGGTGTTTTCTCTCACTCCCTTTTTCCCTATCTTCCCGTGGTGAGTGCACATGCCATGTAGCAAACAACACACACACACACACACACACAATCTGCCAACAGATAAAGTGTGGTAAATTCTACCAACTTTTTCCCCTAGGGTTTGGATATCAAAATTAAATTAAAATCCCTAGGACCATAAGCAAAATGAAGAAACTGAGCATAAATATGTCAGGTTAAGCACAGAAAGGGGTACTAGTGGATGGCATAATGGTTAGACCACTGGACTCCCATGTAATAGACTGTGGCTCAAGTCCTGAACCCAATGGCTTAAAACTCATGCTGGGCATTTGTACATGTATGCCCAAGATCCCAAGAGGAAAATGGGGAAGAGATTGCGGCATGGCCATCCCCCCAGGGGGTGATTTCTTACTTTCTGTCTGTCTCTCTGGCAAGCGCCCTATAGCAAAAATCTCTCTTAAAAACACACACACACATACACACACAGAAAGGAAGTACCTATTTCAAGGAACCTTAAGATAGTCATTTCATACTAGAGCTCCAGTGCAATATAACTTATAGACAACATAAGTATAAATTGTTTTTCAGTAATTATACTATTAATAATATCAGTATCAATATTCTAAAACTATTATATATATATAATATGTTATATATATATCATATATATAACATTTATATATATATATCATATATATAACAGTTATATATATATATCATATATATAATAGTTATATATTACTTATATATAAAACTATTACACATACAAGGACCAGTGGATTGTGTAATGGTTACATCGCTGGACTCCCACATAGTTGACCTTGGTTCTAATTCTAGAACCTATAACTTAAAACTCATGTCAGTTGCATGTACATGCATACCCAAGATCCTGAGAGAAGAATGGAGAAGGGATTGTGAAGTAACCATCCCCTGGGGGGTGATTTCTCACTTTCTGTCTCTCTGTCTTTCCAGCAAGCACATACACTCTATAGCAAAAGTATCTCTCTTAGGAGACAGCAGGTGGCCTGGTAGTTAAAGGTGCTGGATTCCTACAGGCCAACCACGGTTCAAGTCCTGGACTTAGCAGCTTGCTTTCTTGCTTTCTCTTTCTCTCGCTCTCTGGTCAAATTAAATAAATAAATAAATAAATAAATAAATCTTAAAAAAAAGAAAAAACTCTTAAAAAAGAAAAACAAAAAACTATTATACATTAAATACATATATCAATGAGAATCAAGCAGGTATGGAATTCAGATTTTCAGAATTAAAGAAGAAAAAATAATTAAAACATAAATTCAAGACATTAAGAAAACATCTATAGTCTTTTAAATCAAGTGGAAATATTAGTATCAATTCAGTATCTATTTTTCTCCTTCTGGATCCTTTGGCTTATAAACCAAAATAACAGTAACAGTCAAGTCTTTAAATCACTCACTAATCACTTAGTAAGTGTTATATTAAAAATGTATTTCATCAGTTATGTCAAGGCCTATATGCAATGAGAATCAAAAACAATGAGAACTCTTAATTATGATTTCTTAAAACAATTTTCCACTCAAAGGCATCACAGCTCCATGGATAAGCTACTGATTTTATATTTGGGACGAGAAAAGGTACACAATGAGCCTGAAATATCTTGTCAGATGAAAAAGTGTGGAATCTATCAAAGTCTACTGTGGTCATGTTAAAAGGAATCAAAAGAAATCCAAAAACGGAGACAAATCAGAGAGTAACTATTGGGTGAAAAATATCAAATATGCTTAAACCCACAAGTTTATAGTGATAGTTTTATAGTTTTGGTTTTTTTTTTTTTTAAAGAGAGACTTTTTGCTATAGGGAGCATGTGCTCGCCAGAAAGACAGAAAGTGAGAAACCACCCCCCAGAGGGGATAGCCATGCCGCAGTCCCGTCTCCATTCTCCTCTTGGGATCTTAAGCACACACGCATCTGGCACATGCACCAGGTCTGGGACTTGAACCATGGTAAACTACATGGGAGTCTAGTGACTTATCCATTATGCCATCTGCTGGTCCCTAGATATTGTTAGATATTAGTTCTAACAAACCATAAAATGTATTCATAGATGAGAGAGATCTGAAAAATGACATGCTATTTCATAACATTAAGAGAGTACCGAAGGGGGCCAGCAGGTGGCATAGTGGTTAAAGCAATGGATTCCCACATCACTGACTGCAGTTCAAGTCCTGGATGGCTTGAAAATCATAGTGGGCAAATATGCATGCATGTCCAAAATCCCAGGAGGAGAATGGAGAAGGGACTGCAATGTGGCCATCATCCAGGTGATTTCTCACTTTCCCTCTCAGTCTTAGGATTTGTGCACTCACCAGAGAGAGTAAAATGATTTCTCACTTTCCCTCTCAGTCTCTGTCTCTCTCCAGCAAACACAAGTGCTCTATGGCAAAAACCATTAAAAGAGAGAGAGAGAGAGAGAATATTGAGGGGTTTTTTTTGGTTTTTTTTCTTTCTTTCTTTTCAGTAGTAATGATGATTTGGTTGTTTTGAAATTTAAAAGTTCTTGGGGTTGGGGCCAGCAGGTGGTATGGTGGATAAGGGCGCTGGATTCCCATATGGCCAACCATGGTTCAAGTCCTGGATCTGGTGGCTTGCTTTCTCCCTTTCCCTTTCTCTCTCTCTCTCTCTCTCTCTCTCGTCAAATAAAGAAAAAAATAACAATAACAAATGGAAATAAATAAATAATTATTTTTAAAAAATAAATAAATAAACGTTCTTGGGGCTAGCAGATGGCATGGTGGTTGGGGCACTGGACTTCCACACAGTTTACTGTGGCTTCAGTTCCAGACTTGAAGGCTTGCTTTCTTACTTTCCCTTTCTCTCTCTCTCTGGTCAAAATTTAAAAATACTAACAATAATAATAATAAATAAAATTAGATAATTAATTTTTTTTTTACATCTTTGTCTTTGAGATAACTTACTTCAGAATAACCTATTTTTTTCTAGGGGGGATGAGGGTTGATTGTGGAGGAGCAGTGGAACTATAGATGAAAGATGGTAGGCCTTAAACTAGTATCTGTTGGTAGGGCACATTGGGATGTTATTACAGTACACTTTTTACTAGGCCAGCAGATATCGTAACAGTTACATTGTGGGACTCCCACATGGCTGACCAAGGTTCAAGTCCAAGAACCTGAGGGCTTGAAACTCACACCAGGCACATCTGCATGCAAGTCCAAGATCCTGAAAGGAGAACAGAGGTGAAGGGATTGTGGTGTGGCCATACCTCCTGGTGAGTGATTTCTCACTCTCTCTCTCACTCTCTCTGCCTCTCTCTCACTGTCTGTCTCACTCTCTCTGGTGAGCACACAAATCCTAAGGCAAAAACCTCTGAAAAAAAATAGACTTTTTGCTTTTGTGTGTGTATACAAAAAATAACTCACTTAAGTTATAGAAAAACAGAAGGTTTAGCAGTACTAACCTTAATACAATTTTTTAAAAAAGGGAACCAGCAGTTAGCATAATAGCTATGTCGCTGGACTCCCACGTAGTCGACCGCAGTTCACGTCCCGGACCCGGTAGCTTAAAACTCACGCTGGGTGTGTGTGCGTGCGTGCCCAAGATCCCGAGAGGAGAATGGAGGAGAAGGGATTGTGGCGTGACCATCCCCTCTGGGGGGCGATTTCTCGCTTTCTGTCTCTATGTCTCTCTCTGTCTGGTGAGCGCACGCGCCCTATAGCAAAAACCTCTCCAAAAAAAAAGAAAAAAAAATAGGTAAATGAGGAAAGGGAGAAGGAGAAAAATGAAGATACCAATTTTATTAATACTAGTGAGATTAAGTTAGAACCTATGCCAAGAGCACTAAAATAAACTAAAAGTAGGCCACTTCTAGAAGGCTGACCCAACGATAAAGTTCTACAATTAGAAACCACATATTCAGTTACTGAATATGAATTGACAAAAAATACTGGAGGAAAAAATTCCTCCACATAGGAAACTGGTTAAATAAACTCATATACCCATAAATTATTTATAATATGCAGCTATAGGGGCCGGCAGGTAGCACGGTGGTTAAGGTGCTGGATTCCCACATGGCCAACCATAGTTCAACTCCCAGTCTTGGCAGCTTGCTTTCTCACTTTCTTTCCGATCAAATTAAAAATAATAACAAATAAAATTAAATAAATAATTCTTTGAAAATAAAAGAATATGCAGCTATAAAAAAAGGGCAAGGAAAATCTATAGGCTTGTTATAGAATGATCTATTAGATGTGTGAGAAAGAAAAAAAATAAGGTACAGAACAAAAATGATTCCTTTTAATTAGGAATAGACAGAATAGGGGCCAGCAGGTTGTGTGGTAGTTAAAGCACTGGACTCCCACATGGCCAACCATGGTTCATGTCCTAAACCTGGCAGCTTGCTTTCCCATTCCCCACCTCCATCTATCTTTAGTGAGCATATGTACCCTATGGTAAATTAAAAAAAAAAAATAACAGTAGGACCAACAATAGGGCACTAGACTCCCACATGGTTAACTGCAATAGTAGGACCAACAGGTGGCATGGTGGGTGGGGCACTAGACTCCCACATGGTTAACTGCAATTCAAGTCTTGGATCTGGTGCCTTGCTTTCTCACTTTCCCTCTTTCTCCCTTCTCTGTCTCTCTCTAGTGAGCACATTTACTCTGCAGTAACCCTAAAAAATAAATAAATAAATAAAATTTTAAATTAAAAATAGTAATAAAATTAAATAATTCTTTTTTTCTTTCTTTTTTTTTTCTTTTGAGAGAGAGAGATTGATTTTTGCTATAGGGTGCATACACTCACCAGAGAGACAGAGAGACAGAAAATGAGAAGTCACTCCCCCAGGGGGGATTGCCACGCTGCAATCCCTTTTCCTCCATTCTCTTCTTGGGATATTGGCACACATACACACACACCCAGTGTAAGTTTGAGCCACCAGGTCTAGGACTTGAACCACGGTCAACTATATAGGAGTCCAGCAACGTAACCATTATGCCATCCCCAGGTCCCAAATTAAATAATTCTTAAAGAAAAAGGATAATAAAAATTACATGCATACACATACAAACTCACACACAGAAAATTAAAGAGAAATACAGGTAGTTCTCAACAGAAGGAAGACAGAAGCTGAGTGGAGGAAAGAATAGTGGATGCTAGACTTCTCCACGTTCACTCTGTTCTACACATTTAATTTTGGAAATGCATAAATGTGTTACATAATTCTATTTTTTTGAGAGGTTTTTGTTATAGGGTGTATGCACTCACCAGAGAGAGTAATCCCTTCTCCTCTGTTCTTCTCTAGGGATTTTAGGCACATATGCATACGTACCAGGCATGAGTTTCAAGCTGCTAGGTCCAAGATTTGAACTGTAGGCAACCATGTGGGAGTCCAGCAGCTCAACCATTATGCCATCTGCTGGTCCCGTGTTACATAATTTTTTTTTTTTTTGGAGAGATTTTCACTGTAGGGCGCGTGCGCTCGCCAGACAGACAGAGAGAGACATAGAGACAGAAAGCCAGAAATCACCCCCCAGGGGGGATGGTCACGCCGCAATCCCTTCTCCTCCATTCTCCTCTCAGGATCTTGGGCACGCACGCACACACGCCCGGCGTGAGTTTTAAGCCACCGGGTCCGGGACACAAACCGTGGTCGACTACGTGGGAGTCCAGCGACATAGCCATTATGCTAACTGCTGGTTCCGCGTGTTACATAATTTTAAAATAAAATTAAATCAGATTTTGGAGGGAAAGCAATCCCTAAAAGTAGAAAGGAAGATGAAAGAATGAGCCCAACTATATTTCAAATTGGTAGCTTACCCAATCAGTAGTGTTACTTTAGGTAACTTTAAAAACATAGTAAATTGTTTATAGATCCCTAATGTGTTATATCCTATTGAACTATAAGAGGCTTTGCTTGATTCTTTATTTGAAATACTGGAAAATGAAGTAAGAAACATCAAAACAACTCATGAGTCAAAAAGAAAAAAAAAAAGCCAAAAATGCATCAAAAATGCATATTATAAAGGATTTGGGGGGCCAGCAGATGGCATAGTGCTAAGGTGCTGGACTCTCACATGGCCAACTGTGGTTCAAGTCTGAGACTTGGTATCTTGAAAATTATGTCATCCCTCTAAGGAGTGATTCATCACTTTTTCTCTCACTGTTTCTCGCTGTGTCCCTCCGCTGAATGCACATGTTCTATGGCAAAAAAAATTAGAAAGATAAAGAGAAATGATTTTGAACTGAAAGCAAATAAATCAAGATTGTCAAGTAATAGCTTTTGAGCTGGGCATATCTTCATTATACTTTTAAGTCTGTCTTGTACTAATATGGTTAGTAAAAATATTGTTGTTATTTTGAACCACTATGCCCTTCTCAATCAAAAAGAAGGCAGAGGAACAAGCAGGTGACATGGCAGTTAAGGTGCTAGACTCCCACATACTAGTTGTTCTAGTCCTAGACCCAGCTGCTTAAAAATCACACTGGGCGTGTATGTGCACATACCCAAAATCCCAAGACGAGAAAAGAGAAGGGACTATGGCATACCCATCCCCCCAGGGGTTGATTTCTCACTTTCCCTCTCTCTGTCTCTCTCTAGTAATCACATGCGCCCTACAGCAAAAACCTATGGTGAAAACAAAAGGCAGAAAAGAGGAAAAAGGAGAAAGAGCAGATGGTTCAAATATAAAACGAATGGCAAGATGATGGATTTGAACCAAACCATATCTATAATTACACAAGTATAAATGGTCTAAATATTCCAATTAAAAGAAAGAGATTGAGGACCAGATTGAGATGGCATAATGGGGGACCAGCAAATGGCGTAATGGCTATGTCGCTGGACTCCCATGTAGTTGACTGTGGTTCGAGTCCCAGACCCAGTGGCTTGAATTCACACCAAGCGTGTGTGTGTGTGTGCGTGTGCCCAAGATCCCAAGAGGAGAATGGAGGAGAAGGAACTGCACGGTCTGGCCATCCTCCCTGCAGGGTGATTTCTGGCTTCCTGTCTCCCTGTCTCTCTGTCTTTCTGGCAAGCACACATGCCCTATGGCAAAAACCTCTCCAAAAAAGATGGCATAATGATTATGTCACTGGACTCCCATATAGTTGACCATGGTTTTAGTCCCAGACCCACTGGTTTAAAACTCATGCCAGGCATGTATGTGTGCATGCGTGCCCAAAATTCTGAGAGAAGACTAGAGGAGAAGGGATTGCGGCGTGGCCATCCTCCCTGCAGGGTGATTTCTGGCTTCCTGTCTCCCTGTCTCTCTGTCTTTCTGGCAAGCACACATGCCCTATAGCTAAATAAAAAAAGAGAGAGAGAGACAAATTGGATAAAAACAGAAGACCCAAATATATACTGCTTATGAGAAATACATTGAAATAAGTTAAAAACAAAAGGATAGGAAAAGATACATCATGCTAACATTAATGAAAGCAGGAGTGGCTACATTAAATATAAGGCAAAGCCTATGTTCAGAGCAAAGAATGCTACCAGGGATAAAAAAGACCTTTTCATAAAGATAAAGAGGTCAATTCACCATTAAGACATAAAATCTAAACATTTATGTGTCTAATAACTGAGCTTCAACATATGAAGTAGAAACTGTAGGGAGGAAGAAAGAAATTCAACAAATAGAAAATCAGTACAAGTTGGGACTAGCAGGTGATGTAATGGTTACGTTGTTGGACTCCCACGTAGTCGACAGTGGTTTGAGTCTCAGACCCAGTGGCTTAAAACTCACGCTGGGCATGTATACATGTATGGCCAAGATCCTGAGAGGAGAATGGAGAAGGGATTGTGGCATGGCCATTCCCTCTAGGGGATAAATCCTGCTTTCTGTCTCTCTGGAGAGTACATGTGTCCTATGGCAAAAATCTCTCAAAAAAAGAAAGAAAAGAAAATCAATAAAAGTATACATTTTTTAAAGAATTATTTTAATTTAATTTTTTATTTATTCATTTATTTTATTTTAATTTGACAAGAGAGAGTGACACAGAGAGGGAGAGAGAGAGAGAGAAGGTGAGAAAGCAAGCCGCCAGGTTGGGAACTTGAACCGTGGTCAGCCATGTGGGAGTGTCCAGCACCTTAACCACCATGCCACCTGCTGGTCCCGAAGTATAAAATATTTAAATAACCCCTGACCTAGCTAACATTTATAGGCTACTCCACCAATAAGAGAACAGTCTTTTCAACTGCATATGAAACATTTACTAAGATGCACCAAATTCTGAGTTATAAAACAAATCTTAATAAATTTTAAAGGATTCAAGTCATAAAAAGTGTACTTCTACGGGACCAGCATTTAGCGTAATGGCTATGTTGCTGAACTCCCATGTAGTCAACCGTGGTTCGAGTCTCAGACGCAGTGACTTAAACTCACGCCGAGTGCATGTGTGCACGTGCCCAAGATTCCAAGAGGAAAATGGAGGAGAAGGGATTGCGGTGTGGCCATCCTCCCGGGGGGTGATTTCTCGCTTTCTATCTCTCTGTCTCTCTCTGTCTTTCTGGCAAATGCACGCGCCCTATAGCAAAAACCTCTCAAAAAAAAAAAGTGTATTTCTAAACACAATGGAATAAAATTATAAATCAGTAACAAAAGATTTCTGAAAGATTCTCAAACTATTTGAAAATAAAATAAAAGACATCAAAATAACTTATGAGTTGAAAATAAGCCAAAATGCACATTAGAAAAAATTTTGAACTGAAGGTGAATAAATGACACAAGACTGGAAAGTGAAAACTGCTGGCCCAGTACATTCCTTTTCAAGTCCATGAATTCTTAATCTATATTTTCCCTAAATTTAACCATTATTGTATAGCATCTACCACAATTAGCTGCACATTTTCCTTACTCCCAATCTACCAAAAATTGTCTTGCCTCATTTGAGAAGACTTAGGGGTGGGAAATTTAAAGAAAGAAAACAAAGATCCCTATGTCCTGAGAAAACACAGACATTTCAGGAAACATCTACTCACCTTGGTCCTGGCTTTTGAAGGTACAACATCCATTCTTTCTTTCTCTGGTCTTGACTCTGAGAAAAAGAAAACAGAATGAGATACCAGGCCTTCCTTGGAGTATGCTATAAATTAAAACACACCCTTTTGTCTACCTGATAATATCCTCGTTTACCATAAAAGTCAGAAGGATTTCAGAACCATATTGCACCTTCTTTATCAGAAAGAATGGGCAAGGTCACAAGTGTCTTGAGGTAGAATTATTGTCTAGATTCAAAGCTAGACACTGGACACAACCCTGCAGCCCTGTAGTGGAGTGCTACAAGTTCTGAAGTGTGTGGTTGGCCACTACAGTACCTTTTCTGGAAGTATTCCCATTTCTGGAACCTCCTTACATTAGCAAATGGACAGTCCTGAAGGTGCTCTCGGCCCTAATCTCATCTCAAGATCAGGTCTGTGACTTGGAAATTACTCCTATTCTTCAGCCGAGGGCTCAAATTTCTGACTTCCTTTCTGCCAGTCCTCTAAGGATATAAGGTGAGAAGACACCAGGAAGGAGCAATGAAACGACCACTATAGTTCCAAGGTGAACTGAGAACAACTACAGAAAGGAAGATATGCATAGATCATGTGTGAATAGGAGCTATTGTGGACAAGACAGAATTCAAGTCATAAGTCATTAGAGGAGAATAAAGCCACAGGGGACTCATGATCTACTGACTGTTAGCCCCAGAATAAGCCCCAGAAATACCTCAATGAAATTTTACCTCTGTACCTCACTAAACTTTCCTAAGTTCACTGAGTATAAAATGTATTTATGACCACATGAACTTCTGCACAATCGCATTTCCATAGTCAAACAGCCAAAGTCACAAGCGTCAAGTTAGGCTAACACTGTTCCACCACCTAGTCTTAAACTTGCAGAGCATACACATAATCACATACCAGCATCTTGTCAGGGGCACAGGCCACCAAAAACACCCTTGCACAGACGCACTTTTACTCTCTCCACAGGGTTGTGAAAACTGCACACACAATGGCTCACATACAATCAGATAAGCCGCCCAAACACAACCAAGTACCAGGTCATAGGCTACTCCACCAATAAGAGAACAGTCTTTTCAACTGCATATGAAACATTTACTAAGATGCACCAAATTCTGAGTTATAAAACAAATCTTAATAAATTTTAAAGGATTCAAGTCATAAAAAGTGTACTTCTACGGGACCAGCATTTAGCGTAATGGCTATGTTGCTGAACTCCCATGTAGTCAACCGTGGTTCGAGTCTCAGACGCAGTGACTTAAACTCACGCCGAGTGCATGTGTGCACGTGCCCAAGATTCCAAGAGGAAAATGGAGGAGAAGGGATTGCGGTGTGGCCATCCTCCCGGGGGGTGATTTCTCGCTTTCTATCTCTCTGTCTCTCTCTGTCTTTCTGGCAAATGCACGCGCCCTATAGCAAAAACCTCTCAAAAAAAAAAAGTGTATTTCTAAACACAATGGAATAAAATTATAAATCAGTAACAAAAGATTTCTGAAAGATTCTCAAACTATTTGAAAATAAAATAAAAGACATCAAAATAACTTATGAGTTGAAAATAAGCCAAAATGCACATTAGAAAAAATTTTGAACTGAAGGTGAATAAATGACACAAGACTGGAAAGTGAAAACTGCTGGCCCAGTACATTCCTTTTCAAGTCCATGAATTCTTAATCTATATTTTCCCTAAATTTAACCATTATTGTATAGCATCTACCACAATTAGCTGCACATTTTCCTTACTCCCAATCTACCAAAAATTGTCTTGCCTCATTTGAGAAGACTTAGGGGTGGGAAATTTAAAGAAAGAAAACAAAGATCCCTATGTCCTGAGAAAACACAGACATTTCAGGAAACATCTACTCACCTTGGTCCTGGCTTTTGAAGGTACAACATCCATTCTTTCTTTCTCTGGTCTTGACTCTGAGAAAAAGAAAACAGAATGAGATACCAGGCCTTCCTTGGAGTATGCTATAAATTAAAACACACCCTTTTGTCTACCTGATAATATCCTCGTTTACCATAAAAGTCAGAAGGATTTCAGAACCATATTGCACCTTCTTTATCAGAAAGAATGGGCAAGGTCACAAGTGTCTTGAGGTAGAATTATTGTCTAGATTCAAAGCTAGACACTGGACACAACCCTGCAGCCCTGTAGTGGAGTGCTACAAGTTCTGAAGTGTGTGGTTGGCCACTACAGTACCTTTTCTGGAAGTATTCCCATTTCTGGAACCTCCTTACATTAGCAAATGGACAGTCCTGAAGGTGCTCTCGGCCCTAATCTCATCTCAAGATCAGGTCTGTGACTTGGAAATTACTCCTATTCTTCAGCCGAGGGCTCAAATTTCTGACTTCCTTTCTGCCAGTCCTCTAAGGATATAAGGTGAGAAGACACCAGGAAGGAGCAATGAAACGACCACTATAGTTCCAAGGTGAACTGAGAACAACTACAGAAAGGAAGATATGCATAGATCATGTGTGAATAGGAGCTATTGTGGACAAGACAGAATTCAAGTCATAAGTCATTAGAGGAGAATAAAGCCACAGGGGACTCATGATCTACTGACTGTTAGCCCCAGAATAAGCCCCAGAAATACCTCAATGAAATTTTACCTCTGTACCTCACTAAACTTTCCTAAGTTCACTGAGTATAAAATGTATTTATGACCACATGAACTTCTGCACAATCGCATTTCCATAGTCAAACAGCCAAAGTCACAAGCGTCAAGTTAGGCTAACACTGTTCCACCACCTAGTCTTAAACTTGCAGAGCATACACATAATCACATACCAGCATCTTGTCAGGGGCACAGGCCACCAAAAACACCCTTGCACAGACGCACTTTTACTCTCTCCACAGGGTTGTGAAAACTGCACACACAATGGCTCACATACAATCAGATAAGCCGCCCAAACACAACCAAGTACCAGGTCAAGGAAAAACACAGGGTCACCAACACCTTGTCACCAACACTGTCACCTATCTTAAATTCCTTGGCAAACTCCTGTCATAGACACAACACCTGGCACATACACAACCTCAAAGTAACACAAGCATATCCAAACACCCCGTCACAAAAGCATAGGTATACACAAAGGTTCACACACAATCACGGTCACACACACTCTCAGAGTCACACAAATGTTCATGCACAAAACCCCAGCCGCGCACGCCCAGTCGTTCGCAGTCACCCACACCAGGTAGGCTCCAGTGGGCACACACACACACACACACTGAACCGCAAGAGACACGGCCACACACGGATTTGCAGCGACGCTTCCTCCGTGCATTTCCGCCCTGGCGCTCCGGGCACCTCTACCTCAACAGATGTGCACCTGAGGGTCCGGAACCTCTCGCCGGAGTTCCAAGCCCGACTCCGGGTTCGTCAGCCCCGCGGACGCCCCAGCCAAGCTCCCCAGTCGCAGGCTCACCCCACGCGAGGCCCCCAACTCTCGCGAACAAACGGAAACGAAGCCGCGTCCCCCTCGCGGTCGCTCTGGGAAATGTAGTCCCAGACCGGGAGGGCCTGGCGGCCTGCTCCCGGGGAAGGAGGCGCGGCCCACTCGCCCTCCGCTGGGTTCTGGGATTCAGGCGCTGGAACCCGCGGGGGTCCACCGCGGGGCACGGGGGGGGCCCGGG